>NC_083625.1:669185-701685 GCF_963584025.1 Labrus mixtus
CTGTATTGTAAGAGTTATTTTTTAGTATTTCCACATCACTGGGGGACACAACCTTTTTGACACCACACCACTTATAAAAATGTAAAATATTGTCATCCTTATGTTGAATATAAAATGTGTATATATGTGTACTGGATGTTAAGACATGATGACAATTAAAAGTAATATTTTTTCTTTTGTGATTTTAATCTAAATGTAAGAAAAGTTTGGTGAATCATTCACGCTCTGTTTTTGTTTTTCTGCCACTTAAAGAAGCAATCTGTAAAATATCTAGTGAATGAAAAGATATCCAGGACAGAGGATAGAGTCAGAAATCAGGTCGAGAGAGAGAGAGAGAGAGGAGCCACAGGTCGGACTCAAACCTGGGCCGCCCTCCTAGAGGACTACAGCCTCTGTACATGGGGCAAACACATCCACTAGACGACTGGTGCCCCCATGAATGTCTTTTTCTGTTGTTGTAATTTCTTGGGGTCATTTAGGACAGCTGAGGAGAGAGAGGAAAGGTCAGGACGACATGAAGCAAAGGGCTGAGATCGGATTCAAACCCACGGCCGCTGTGACGAGGACTTCAGCCTCTCTCTGTACATGACATAACCACTAGGCAACTGGTGCCCTAAGTTATTTAAATTCTAAATTAAATTGCTGCAAATGTGGAAAATATGAACGAGACGATGAGTGAAGTATTTTTATTTCTGACGCTCTCTGTGAAACGTTCAGCTCGCCGTCTCAGCCGCTCTCCGTGTTTAAGTGCTTTCAGAGGAGCGGGTCCCTGAACCGTCTCCACCTCGCCGTTCCTCAGGGTCAAACCTTTATGTCCATGTTTTGACTGTCAGCCTCTCCGAACCCCCCGCGGGCTCGTCTGACACAGAGCAGCCTCCCTCTGTTAAATCTGCTGCTGTGAAATCATTAGAGCCGGCCTGCCGGTGGTCCAGCAGCGTGTGTGTGTGTGTGTGTGTGTGTGTGTGTGTGTGTGTGTGTGTGTGTGTGTGTGTGTGTGGGTGTCTGTGTGTGTGTGGGTGTCTGTGTGTGTGTGTGTGTGTGTGTGTGTGTGTGTGTGTGTGTGTGTGTGTGTGTGCGGGTGTCTGTGTGTGTGTGTGTGTGTGTGTGTGTGTGTGTCTGTGTGTGTGTGTGTGTGTGTGTGTGTGTGTGTGGGGGGGGGGGGTTTGTGACCAGTGTAGGTACATGCAGTGAGGATCAACATAAGAAAAGCTTTTAAAATGTCGTAGTCGACGCCTGAATTATGATTTCCTGTTTTATTTATTTCTCACAAAGACACAAAAATAATTTTCATTTTTTGTTTATCTCATAAAACATTTTAAACTTGAGAGTTCTTTCTTCTAGTTATTTCAAGAAACACACCCTTCCAGTGTTAAAGTTTCTTCTGCAGATGTTTTTATTCTCTTACTGATGAAGTGATGATTTTTATATTAAGGGAACTTCGAATAGATTTAGAGAATTTGAGTTTTCAAAATCAGAAATCTGGCAGAATTGTTGAGCATTTTTTTGATCCATTTACTGAAATCAAGGACTTTGATCTCTTCTGTATTTGAAGCCAAGCTGCAACCTCCAGTGTTGATAAAAATGAAGCAGATACTGAAGTGTAACATCCTGCAGTTCCTGGAGTGTCCACTAGAGGCTGGCTGCAGAAGCACAGGAAGTCACATACACACCCATTCTAAAAAGTCTGTTTTTACAGCAGAGATTAACATGTTTACAGCCTGGTTCAAAAAACCAAATAGGTGTGATTAGCTCATGTCTGGATGGACACACACTGTACGGGGGGTGAATGTTTTGATGACTCATCAGTTTTGATTTGATGAAGGATAAGAGTTATTCACAATAAGGCGTGTAGCTGACCTGATTGACAGGTGGGCGCGGTGTAACGGTTTGTCAGGAGGTTTAAAACCCGCCTCAGCTCCAGCTCTCAGCCTGTCGTTAGGTTGACTGAAAGTTAGACTGAGACAGCATTTCCAGCATGGAGACCGCCATCGATGGGACTCCAGCGCCCCCTGCAGGGACAGACGGGGGACGTCACTCAGGCTTCAAACATTCAGATTTAGAGTTTGAGGTTGAAACTTGAATCTTCTGAGATTTGTTTTCTTCTGAGATATCATAAATCTGAGCTCGTTTGTTTCTCCTCAGTCACCTGTCGCTTGTAAAATGTGACGTCTTTTGCAGATGATATTCAGGTTTTTCCATCAAACAAATGACTTAAAAATAAAACACGTTCTGTATTGGAGTCCTGAGAGCGGCCAAACAAACACCAGGAAGTGTCAAACCTGCGTCTACACTGAACCAGGCCTGGCTCAGTAACAGCTGGAGTTACATAACGGGCATTAATGTGTATAAAAGCGTCCTCCGATCATTACAGTTACACACGCTGTCCAAATGAACTCGCTTACATAAACACAAGAAGCTAAAAAGGTTGTTAAGGAAAAGTGTCAGAGTTTATGTCCGTTTTACGTCGCTTCATCCCGTCTCCGTCACCTCTCCGCTCCACATTCCAGCCGTCCCGTTTCTTATCTTTATGGGCTGAGGACGGCAGGAATCGCTGCAGCTGGACGACGGTCTGCGGAGCGCTGAGAAAAACAGACGACCACGCCGAGCGAGCGAGAGAGAGAGGACGGTCCACCATAAAGTTATATAAGAGAAGAAGAAGAAAGCGGCTTGTGATGTGGCTGGAGGACTCGCTGTGTCCAGATAATGAGACAGACTAGAAAGTGAGAGATAACTGAGGGGGGGGGGGGGTGGAGTGGCTGTAGTAAAAGTCAATGGTCTGGTAAAGCTCCTAAATGACAAACATAAACTGTCTCGTCTACTTCAGCCGCAGCTTTGAAGGAGTCCACTCAGGCCGAGTCTCCGACATCAAACAGCTGTGAGCTTCAAAAATATCAAAAAAACTTCAACAACTTCTGAACAGATCGATGAAAGAGAAACAAACAACGCAGCGACAAAGACAGAGCGATGTGTCAGAGCGCCGTGTTGCCGTGTTTCTGCTCGCTACATGTGGAATCATTTGTAAAAGAAACACTCCTGTCATTCACAGACACGTTATGTTACATACATTGTCATTGACTCCTACATGGCACCTTTTGTACATTTTGTGTTTTGTTTTGTTTTTTATATATATATATATATATTTTTTTTTTTTAAATATTTAATATTTAATATTTTAAATTCTATTTTATATATTGTAATATCTTCTTATTCTGTATTATTTAAGTTGTTTCTAGTTCTGCTTTATTTCCTTGTTAATTGTTTAGCACCAACACACCAAGTCAAATTCACTGTATGTGTAAATGTACTTGGTAATAAAACCCGATTCTGATTCTGATGTTTGTGTGCGAGATAATATCAGTAAAAAAAATGTCTGTGAATGTATCTCAAAGTCAAACGAGATGTCTCTGATTCAACCAAAATAAACCTGTTTGTAAAATCACAAACAGCTCACAGATGTTGGCCATAGACTGTAAAAAAAACAATATGGACGCAGTCTCAGTGACGTCACCATGCCCACAGTTGAAGCCAATTTTACACGGTGGTTGAACCCGGTATTGCAGCGTCACATGAAGCCAAAAAGACTTTTCCCCATGAGTTTACACTGGGAAAGAGACGTCGATAAATCAGCGTAAAAATTGTATTGAGGAATCAATTTCCCCATATGAACACTTACATTGGTGGCGCAGTGGTTAGCACCATGTATTGAGGCTATGGTGGCCCAGGTTCAAATCCCTCTTGTGGCTCCTTTCCTGTATTTGATTCCTCTCTCTCTCTCCTTGATTTCCAACTCTATCCACTGTCCTATCTCTACATTAAAGGCACAAAAAAGCCCAAACATGAAAACCTACAAAAACCCTTTTAAAATCATTAGTTTCTAAAAGTTACACAATCCAATTTGAGCTGAATTCAGAGAAATGTTTTAGACTAAATGAACGCCACGGGACTGCGACTCAAAGTGTGAACTCTCTATTTGTGTCATTTACAAAAAACGCTGTTTCTGCGCCGTGCTTTTGATCCCCTCTTATGACATCATCCTCTACCCTGCGGCAGCGTTTACAGACATTAGGAATAATAAAATAGAAAGAATGAGTCTTATTGACGATGGGTTCCTTCAGAGGCATCAGTCTCTTCATCTCCTCGCAGCAGCTTTAAATTATTTTGTTCTAGGACAGCGGGTTGTTTTGTTTCTATAGGTAAAGACATGACCTTTAAGTGATCTTGAAAAGAATAAAAACGAGCAGGAAATGTTTTTAATTGAATTCAAATGGTCTTTTTTACATCTAATGCGGCACAGAGTGGATTTTCTTCTCCCATCATGCATTGTGTCTCTGCATGAGGAGCTCCTGCACGGTCGTGGCATGACCTAGTTTGCCCACATTTCCCAGAAAGAGTCGGAGCCGCCACGTCTAATTGTTCCCAACGGGTTTAATTAGCTTTGCATGTCGGTGGTGGTATATTTATATATTTATATATTTATATGTATTCTGTTAGAGTCTGTGTGTGATAAACAGTGCAGGCGGAGCGTGCTCGGCAGCGTTCGGTCGTGCTGAGCGAGCTCGGCTTTGGATCAGGCGGAGTATTTGTTTGGAAATGTGGAGTTGAGGGTAAGCACTCTGAAGAGGAGGGAAGCAGTGTCTATTGAAAAATCGACATGATGACACAAACAATTATGAGGAGAATTCATAACACGGCCAAGATGGCTCCTTATGACCTATTTTGGATGTTTCCTCTGGCAGAGCGGGCGAGAGAGAGGGAGAGAGAGAGAGAGAGAGAGAGAGAGATGACTGCAGGCGATTGGGGTTGAAAGCAAAATATGAAGAGACTATTACCGGCGGCCAGGTCTTTCAGCACCTCCAGTGATATCAGGAAAAGAGGAGATCAAAAAGAAGGAAAAGTTCTGTTTTGAGTTTTGCTGCAAAGTGATGCATCGAGAGAAGGAGTGGAAAGAGAAGGAGAGGAGGAGAAAGTGATAAAGAAAGAGAGAGAGAGTGAGAGAGGAGGGGGATGGGAGGAGTATGAGCAGTGTTGTATTTCATCTCTGTGTAGTGGACGTCTTAATCGACAGTGTCAGGTTTTCTTTCAGGAGGCCGCATGGTGTTTTTCACGCTGACAGCCGAGTGGCACAGACGAGGATGTGACTCCGGTCTGCTCGGGAGCGGCGCTGACCTGCAGGAAAAATATCTAAAGAGTTCAGAAATACTGTTTGATGCAAAGGCTCCAAAAAAGTGCTGCAGACTTTTTTTTAACTCATTTCTTAGAGACGTGTCAGTCACTTATGACGGCTGTCTGAAATGTAAAGGAATAAGATTGATAAAATAGAAAAGAGAGTTTTTTTTAAATAATAATTTTAAAAATAGTTTACAGTTAAAAATCTGTTAAGTAAACCTTCAGTTTTGAGACCAAGCTTTTATTTACTTCTGACTCTGCAGTTATTGAGGACAGGCGTCAATAAGAGACGTTTATTCTCAAACAGAACTCGTGCACAGTAAAGACGGGAAAGACATAACACTCTTACACCAGAGAGAGAGAGTACTTCATATGATCACTAAGGAGTGCTTTCTGACCTGTGGAGATGTGTTTAAATATCAGAAAGTCTTAAAGGACGTTAGAGCGTTCGAATGTCACACGAGAGGGAGGAAGAAATGTTTTGGTTTTAATTGATATTTAAATCCTTAAAGGCAGCACAAGAGTTGTCCTCGTCCCTCCTGTCACCCACTGAGGTTTTAATTTATTTAGTTTGTGTCCAGATCAGCGTGCAGGAGACTCTGAGAGGCCGCGCTCACACACACACACACACACACACACACACACACACACACACACACACACACACACACACACACACACACACACACACACACACACACACACACACACACACACACACACACACACACACACACACACACTGGTTTTCTGTATAGAAACATTAATTCTTTATGTTTAATAAATGTTTACTGTGTGTTAGTCGCTGTGCTTCATGAGCACATGCAGGTCGGTGTTTAAAAACTAACTCTGCCACTTTAAACGTTTTTGTTGCTTTGTGTTTCTCACACACACCTGAAACACACACACATGCAGAAACAAAGAAACTGTGAGCATGCATTAATGGAGAGACGTCCTAGTGGGGCTGCTATGCAGGGAGAGCATCAGAGCGGTTAGGAGTCCGGCACCTTGCTCAAGGGCACCTCTGCAGTACTCTGTGACCCAGCAGACTCTCCTGTGACCAGACCAACTTTCATAGACCGAGCTACTGCCGCCCCCGATCAGCTGATGCTGGTCTGTGTTTAAAAAACACCTCGACCACTTTAAAGTGTTGTTACTGGTTGAACTGTTTTTAAATCTACTTTGCTTTGTTTACTAATTTAACTATTTATAAAAACCTTCTTGTCATTGTATTTAATCTCACACCCCGACCTCTTAACTCTTTTATTTTGTATTCTCTCATGTCTCATGTAGCATCACGGTCCTGGAGGAACTAAGTTTCATCTCACTGAACTGATAATAAAGAGAACTGTCGACTCCTGTCTTTCTGTTTCAGATGTTCCTGCTCTCTTCCTGACTCCTCGCTCAGGTTGTACTTCCTGTCTGATGTTTGTCTGCTAAATGACTTGATGTTAAACTTCATCTTTATTTTTGGTGTCTTGCTGCGTCTCCTCCTGAAGTAAAACCACAAGAAGACGCTTTTCTTTTTCCCTCTGAGAGCGATCTTTATGTGTCACAACGTGCAGCGACACACGGCCTGTAAACTGGACTGAACTCTATTTCAAGTTTAACGTTACACTCACTAGAGGCGGGAATCACCAGAGGCCACACGATGCGATATCATCACAATACGATTTTAAACATTCTGCAATCTGCTGAGAAATGAGATGCAATATTTAAATAAATCTTTTTTAACTGCATTTTATTTCCACATAATTAAACAAAATGAAGAACTGTTTTATCAAATAAGAAAACATTCTCAGTCTCTTCATGTCACTTCAGTCTTTTTATTTCTCCACACGGGGAGTCGAGTCCACAGACGGAGCGACCCTGTAAGAGTCTGCACGCTCCTCACAATCTGACCTGTTGATGTTTTCAGTCTGATCCAACTGAACTGAACACAAACATGAACGGACGACTGAACGACTGCTGACTTTTTTAACAATCCAACTTCAAAATGAATACTGCAACCCCTTCAGCAACACAGAATTAAAAAGCGTATACGCTATAAATATAACAAATATTGATAGTTGGCGGCCATGTTTGCAGCTCTGAATTCTTCTGACATGAATTCTGATGAGTTGAAATAACCCGACAGATGTTAGAGCACATCGAGATGTGAATCAATGAGTTCTGGAGACAATGTTTTCTGCAGCTCAAAGACGTCCTCTGTGATTTATTCAAAATGTAATACTGAAGAAAGAAAGGAGAAGTTTACAAAATATGCTGCTGTGACATTCATCACTCTGTTTCTGTTTCCATCGACGCTCTCTCTGCTTGTTTCTTTTCTGGATCAACTTTGAATCTTCTCAAAGTGCTTAAAGTCAGCAGCATCACTAAAATCTAAACCACTACGAGGTTAACAATGAGAGAAACAACATCCTAACTTTATTCATGTCACACCTTTAAAATCTGATGTTTATAAACGGCTTTGACGGACGAGGTAAAGACAAAGACGATAAACATGAAGAGTCAGACCGAACACAGAGGAGTCGACAGGAATAATAAAAATACAAATAAGGGAATCAACAGCAGGCAGGGGTTAAGAGGCTGTTAGAGGTACAGAGCAGGAGAATTAAATACGAGATGAAAAAGTCGACAAGACGATGAGAAAAAATAGAATACATGAAGAAGAAGAAGAGGAGGAGGAAGGAGACGACTTCTCATCACAGGAAATAAAAACAGAATGATGATAGAAGAGGGAGAATAAAAGAGAGATGGTTTAAATAAATGCATCAAAGAAACAGAAGAGAAAAAGATTGAAAGAAGGAGCGGTGAGATGAAGAAAGGACACAGGGAGCTCAGTCTGCAGGGAGCGGGCTGGATGTTTATTCTTCACACTCTTTTTGTAAACTGAAGTATTTGAGAGCTCCTTCTTTATGATGTCTTTCATTGTTTGTATTTATTCTTCTTCACTCTTTTACTCTTTTATGAATCGAGCATTTTCCTGCCTGCAAAATAAAATGCTCGATAACGATATCAGAGGAAAATAATGAGTGAGTGAGAGGTAATAAAAATATGTGGTTATGGAATTTAAAAGGAGACGTTTCATTCTTTTGTTAAATTTGTTAAAGGGGTCGGGTTGTCAGTAATAAATGAATTAGCTTCCCCGCTTCAGGTCCCGACGCAGACAAAAATCTGGAAGTTGGTCTGGTACCAGAGGTGCCAGGTCACCTCTCGAGGACTGCAGAGGAGCCCCTTGAGCAAGGCACTGAACCCCAAACATCTCTGCCGCTCTCCCTGTTTAGCCCCCTCTGTGTGTGTGTGTGTGTCTGTGTGTGTGTGTGTGTGTGTGTGTGTGTGTGTGTGTGCGTGTGTGTGTGTGTGTGCGTGTGTGTGTGCGTGTGTGTGTGAGTGTGTGTGAGTGTGTGTGTGTGTGTGTGTGTGTGTGTGTCTGTGTGTGTGTGTGTGTGTCTGTGTGTGTGTGTGTGTGTGTGTGTGTGTGTGTGTGTGTGTGTGTGTGTGCGTGTGTGTGTGCGTGCGTGCGTGCGTGCGTGTGTTTCAGGCCGTTGAGTGTGATCATCATGCCTCTCGCTCTGAAATGTACGAGAAATATTTACAGTAAGTCAGGAAACACAGATCAATAGAATAAAGGAAATAAAACAATAAGATGGTCAAAAGGGAATGGTAGGGGTTCAGTCACAGAGAGGCTGTGGGCTGGAGGGGCAAAAACTGGGTGAGCTTTACTTCATGAGAAACCCTGAAGGGGGGGTTGGAGGGGGGGTCAAATATTCAGGTCGTGTGACGTCATGCCAACATTCAAATACATACAAATAATGTGCATCAAAATCCAAAATGGCGGTGATGAAGACACCATCATGATCTAAGTGTTGTTATTTATTCACGTTTATTAGAGTGTGTGGAGATTTTTATTTTGATGAAAATAGTTTTTTAAAGGAACATTTTAAAAGTTTGTTCATGAACTTTTAAAGGAAGGAAAATGTTGATTCTAGACCCTGAACATGTGATGGATCCTGAGACTCTAGAGAAACACAGGTGTTATTTTATTTACAGAGAGAGAGAACAGCAATTAATACATTTTCCAAAATATGTAAAAGTGTCTGCGCAATTACGGGTTCAACCTTCACGTGACCGGATGAAGTCCTTAATATGATCCACAAATAACACATCATGTGATATCATCATATATATTCATTTAAACTGCCCAGATCATTTCCACCATGTTGGTTGTTTTTTGTCTTTTCTCGTTTTAGATCCATAATAATAATAATTAAGACACAATGACGTCATGCTCTGCAGGATGAAAGGTAAACCTTCCGCAGGTTTTCTGCAGCACCAACAGTGACCTGCTCATTATAATTATTACTATGAGCTGCTCCCTTCAGAGTGTGAAATTAATGATGCATTAAAGTGAAAGCAGCTTGAAGTGTCGGAGCAGCTGCAGGTGGTGTAACCTTTTTTCATTTTTTTCATTTCTTACACCAACATCTTAAAACTCGCAGTGGTGTAGAGGGGCCTGAAGAAGTGGGTACACTCTTGCTTTTTACCCCATTTTTTTTGTGTGTGTATGTCATGCTGCAGAGGATAAACAGCATCTGTGACATGCACAACTGCTCTTGCATATTTAATAAGTGTTGAGCAGACAATTAGAGACAGAGAAAGGAGGATCATCCCTTTACCGTCCTATGAAAAAAAATTGCAGCATACTACTTGATATTGTTAATCAATTAATGGTGTTAATCAGAAGAGATTTAGAAGTGATTATACCACATGGAAACTGAAAAATAAGTGTGTATACTCTGTATACCTGCCTATACTCTGCACTACACCTACATGGGGGGGATATTTCCGTGCAGAGTCTGTGCGTGCATGCGTTTAGACTCAGGGACATGAAGTAGAGACTGATGATTATTTATTATAACGCGGGGCTCACGCAGAGATATGCAGCAGCAGCAGCAGGGCCGAGCTGTAAACAGAGAGCCGAGCAGGAGAGCTTTTATGGAATAACATGTTAAGCCTGCATGCTGCACGGTGACACCCTCTGATTTATGGCTGTATTTAGATAAGACCCCGCCGTAAATGGTTTCTAAATCGCGTCAAGGTCATGTAATGTAATGGGATAATGTTTTTTAAGGCGATGGAGATAAGATGACGTGTTTAGTGTGTGAGGAGCTGTGGGGAATTAATGCGCAGATAAAGGCCCCTTTTTTAAATAATACTGTTGAGGTTATAACGACAACAGGCCGCGGACTGATGCGAATAATTCATCAAACTGTTCGCGTCTCAGAGAGCTCTGACACATACCTGGTGTTATTACTGGAGGAGCACGGACTGATAATATGAACACAAACGAGCATTACGCGTTTGAGAAAATATTAAAACTAAATCTGTATCCACGCTTTGAGCTGAAGGAGCAGAGAAGATAAACAGTGTTTCTAAACACATTTCAAGAAGAAATAAAAAAAAATAGTTCATGGATTTAAGATGACCTATCATGTTTCTTATATCCTTATTTTGTTGGTTTCTCGAAACGGCATCCGTGTAATAGCAGACTATGTGAGACATTTAATTCGTTAAACGTTTATTATAAAAAGGTTTTAGGGATAATTCTGCAATATGACCTTTAGATTGTGCCTGTTTTATTTATTTTCTCAGAGGTATTTTAATGCGCAAAGGACTGTTTCATCCAAAATGTTTTCTTGAATTCTGCGCCACTTAAACTCAATTCTAAAATGGGATTTACGGATTTTAAATTCATGCTGAATTTATATTACCCTTCACATTATTAACCAAAGATTTGGCAAATTAAAATTAAAGAAAGAAAATGTTTACCCCTCTGATTTACAAAAAAAAACGGAACTCAATTAGAAGCCTATGACAACCAGGGTGTGCGTAATTCTGTGCGTAAATTCTGTCCAAAACCAAACACGACTGTCCAGTTGAAAATGATTATTTTCTTACAGGTAAACTTCTATCTTCTTTCTTATTTGTGCACGTTTGCGTAGAGTGCAACTGACTCCAACAAGCAGAGATTTGCTTCTCGTGCATAGTGCTGAGAGACTTTGGCACCATGGCGCATATTACTGCAAACATCTCCGGACACTCCTCCCCATCCCAGGCGCTCTCCTCTATTGGCTGCCTCCTCTCCACGCTGACATCCAAACCATATAAACCTGGGGGCCTCACACCTTCTCCGGGGTCAAATTTCTTTTGGCAAATCAGAGCAGCCTCTCCGGGAATCCATCGCAAAAAAGAAACACAAGTGGAGCCTCGAACAGCGCCGAGATCCGTCTCTGGATTTATAAAGTTTTTGCGGCCTGTTTCTCCCCGGCTGAAGTCGCTTTCACGCTGATGACGATGTTAATGTTGGTGGCTTTGGTCGGCACGAGAGGTTAAAGCATTGAAGGAAATACATGTTTGAGTGTTGAATGATCTCGGTTGGCTGCAGATCCCCGAGCAGAGAGCGTTTTGGGGCGGCAGCAGAGGCAGACCGAGAGCGAAGGAAAACACGGAAACGAACAGATTTGTCACGCAGCTCAACATGAACCTGATCGGGGGCTACCAGCATCATCACCACCTGATGCACGAGCCCTTCCCGTTCGTCCAGCGGTGTCACCAGGACGCACCCTACTTCCAGAGCTGGGTGGTGAACCACGGAGAGGTGCCGCCGGACTTCCAGATCCAGGCGCCCTACCAGGCCGCGGAGCTCGGACCGCCCGGAGCGACGCACGACGCCCGGCTGGAGGGCGCGCAGGCCGGGATGGGGAAGAGGAGAACGTCGGGGCCGAAGAAGGAGCGCCGGAGGACGGAGAGCATCAACACAGCGTTCGCCGAGCTGCGGGAGTGCATCCCCAACGTCCCCGCGGACACCAAACTGTCGAAAATTAAAACTTTACGCCTGGCGACCAGTTACATCGCCTACCTGATGGACGTGCTGGCCAAAGACTCCGGGGAGACGGAGGGCTTCAAGGCCGAGATTAAGAAATTTGAAAACAGGGATCTGAAACGGAAACGGGAGCCGGTGAGTAAAGACTCAAAATATATTTAAATGCAAATACCTCAAATAAAAAAATAAAAAACTGAAGCTAAAGAGTCATTTTAAAATAACTGGAGGAGAGATTCGGTTTGAATGAAATTATTTTATGTGAAGGTGGAATATTTGGACATTTAGTGAATTAGCTTTAGATAAATAAGTCTGAACTTCATTTTTAAAATGTTACATTTATATTGAAGATCTTTTTTGTCTGAGAGCTAGCCAACTTAAATAAAACCAACATATTAATTTAATTTTTCACATCCAACATGTGTCTGTTATATTAAATATTGTTTTGTTGTCGTTTATGATTCGAGTTACTTTCTTCATGATGGAGCTGCTTTATTCTCTTCATCAGCGCATTATTGCATAGGCTGTTAGCTTTAATATTTAATTTATTAATATTTATTTATTTTGTATTTAACCAGGAAAGACAAAAGGAAAAAAAATAGAATCTAAAAAATCTATTCTTCAAGAGTGTCCTGGCCGAGACAGTTTCACACAAACAACGAGCAGCCAAACATTCAAACACAAAAATCCATCACAGACATTAAAATACACAAATAAAAAATCTGAACAGCAAATGTTTGTCAAGATCATCCACAAACACATCAGGGAGAACATCTACAGCCAGATGTGTCCGCCTCCAAATCATTTAACTTCCTCTTAAAATCAGCGAGAGAAGATCATTAAGTTTCAACTCTTTTTGTAATTCGTTCAGAGTAAAGGAAGCAACAAACTTCAACGCCTTTCCCCACAGCTCAGTTCTGACTGAAGAGTGCAGAATAAACCGGAGTGCAGGGTTACTTTATGCACAAAATAATCTGCTTAATAAATCTGATTCTGAGCTCACAGCTCTGCTGAACGTGACACATGTATTTAACCACTTATTTTTTA
Source organism: Labrus mixtus (assembly GCF_963584025.1). Taxonomy (NCBI): domain Eukaryota; kingdom Metazoa; phylum Chordata; class Actinopteri; order Labriformes; family Labridae; genus Labrus; species Labrus mixtus. The sequence continues at coordinate 682,282 of NC_083625.1, forward strand.
AAGTGCAGAATTAAAAAATGTCAGTTTCTTTTTTGTATATTTACATATTTTTAAATTTTCACACGCAGTTAAATTGCACCGTGATATTTTTGAATGTGACGTAACAACGTGCATTAACACCCCGGATGGTTCTAAATTATTCATCATAATTTAAATTAAAATGCACGAGCCGAATACACGAATTAAAACAGTAAAAACGGAAAATATAAATGTTCATAAAGTTTATTTTGTCAACTTAACACACCAACAAAAACATCCATGCTGATCAAATTAAAATGACGCTTTTGTTTTGATGTTAATATATTTATTATATGAGCCTATACTTATGAATTATAAATGTTCTATTTAGAAATTTTTACACAGATTCAGGAATAAATAAAACATTAATGTCCTAATCAAATGACATTGTTGTTGTTTTTGCATTATCAAAACGCCTTCAGGCTGCAGATTGAAATAAACTCAATTATTTTATATAATATTCTAAAGTTTAGGATGAAGGTTTGAATGTTTCACTGACTTTCACTTTGTTAAAAAGCTATGATGTCATGACGCCCCCAAAAACAGCACGTACACAAAATATTATTATATAGAACTTTTTCTGACTGTCAGGGGAGGTCGACTTATTTTATCAGCACGTGGAGAAATATCGCAGGAAATGATGCAATATTCAATAAAACAAAAATGACAGTCAGATGACGAGATGAGGTCCCTGGACTTGTTATGACGTAACTATTATTATATTATATAGATGATGTTATGGTGCGTTTGGTGTCCTTCATAAAATTGTGATGTTATGTTGTGTTTAGTGGACTTGGTGTTGTGGTGTGTTTGGTCATGGGGCTTTTTGTGTCCTTAAAATAAAGGTGGTGTTATGGTGTGTTTGGTGTGCGTGGTGTTATGGTGTGTTTGGTGTGCGTGGTGTTATGGTGTGTTTGGTGTGCGTGGTGTTATGGTGTGTTTGGTGTGCGTGGTGTTATGGTGTGTTTGGTGTGCGTGGTGTTATGGTGTGTTTGGCGTCCTTGATAATAGTGAGTTATCTAATAGTTTTTATAAATGTGTAGATACATATCGCAGGAAGTGACGCAATATCCAGTAAAACAATAAATAAATACAGTTAGACATGAGGTCCCTGGACTTGTTATGACGTAACATTATATGAGCGATGTTATGGTGCGTTTGGTGTTCTGTTGTGTTTGGTCCTTGATCATATGTGTGTGTTACGGTGTGTTTGGTGTCCTTTATAATATGTGTGATGTTATGTTGTGTTTGGTGTCCTTTATAATATGTGTGATGTTATGTTGTGTTTGGTGTCCTTGTTAATATGTGTGTGTTATGTGTGTTTAGGCTGACGGGCTGCAGGAGACGTTAGGAGCCGAGAAGAAAGTGAAGGGCCGGACCGGGTGGCCGCAGCAGGTCTGGGCTCTGGAGCTCAACCAGTGACCCCCCCCCCCCCCCCCCCCCCCTCCTCCTCCTACTAGACTCATATCAGATAAAAAACCACTGACTGACTGAACCCAAACACACCGCTGTGCACAAAAAGGGAGCGAATGAAAGGACAACATGAAGACAAGGTGAACGCAGGAGGACAACAACATCACGAACTCTTTGTTGATCTTCTTTCCTCCTCGTGAGGCTTCAAACAGCTCGCGCAGATCTGCCTGTATGTGTGTTTGATATTCGTGGTATTCATGCGCCCCTCGGTACTGTACACCAGATGTTTCCACGGTGCAAAAACACATCTGTCTCCTCTAAAAAAAAAAAAAAAAAAGTGTTTTATCTGGCGTCGAAAGGCCTTGTTTTCAGAGCTTGATGGAGCAGAAAATTGATAAACTATCAAACTAAACGTGGAGTGAAATTAGAGCAGGGTGTTTTGACTCTTTAATGTTGGAACAGAAAAACTGGGAGAGCAGATTATTAAAGACATGATACTAAAATAAGATGAATACAGTGATTTATTGATTTAAAGTTTAATCCACTGATTCGTTGCAGCTTTGACGCCAAATCATCTTAAAGATATCTTTTTTTAATCAGTCGTGTTTCCTGCAGAGGCTTCCTGGGAAATGCAGTTTTTTTTGTTGGAGGAAATCTTTGTTTTTGGCAGAAACTATTTTATGTTTTATTATTTGATTTGATTACTTTCCTCATGTAGGTTACAGCCTTTTTGCAGGGTTTCAATTTCCATAAAAGTTGAAAAAAATCAGTATGCACGATGAGCCGGATCACCTCTTGTCCAATCCTAATAAATATTTAAAATAATAATAAATACTTTGAAGTAAGAAGACAGCTCATACAGTCTGGATTTTGATCTTAGCGGCACATTCTCTGTTTATGAAATGTGACAAGAAACACCTTGATCAATTCCATTTTAAATATCGATCCCAGATGAAACACTTTTTTTTATTATTGTTTTGCAGGGACGCTTGTTTACGTCACCGTCTCCTCCCGCTGATTCCCGCTAAACCTAAACCCATCACCATGACAACGCAGTGTTACTGACCCGTCAACCTGTATACCTGCTCGGCTGTTGTTGACGTTTTCTTGTAGGAAATTATTGAAAATTGTTCTGAATCTACCTCAAATGAAAAGTCAAATGAATGTTACACACACACACACACACACACACACACACACACACACACACACACACACACACACACACACACACACACACACACACACACACACGTGTTTAAAACTAAAGAGGGATTTAATTGTTACTGTACAGTGGATGTGAAGTGAAATATAGCTCCGTAAATAAATGAATTATTTTAAAACACCAAACCTGTTGTGAGTTTTTTCTTTAATGTGATTTCTGTGAGGGAAATTTACGGATCCCCTGTAGGCCCAAAAAGTAAAATCAAATGTTTTATCTTGTAAGCCTATGTATGATTATCTCTTAAGATAGGTATTATTATTTTACTGTTTGGGCCTTCAGGGGCTCCGTAGGAATTACAGAGATAGCCTAACGTTCAGGTTTTTTTATTTTCGTTAACCTACATTTTCTGTGCGAGAAACCGGAACTGTTCACGAATATTATTTTCGTCCTGTGTTTTTCTGTTGTTGTCGTTGATTTGTGAAAATTGTTTACGAGGAAACGAAAATTGAAAATTTGAAAAAAGAAAACGTAAAGGTTAATGGAGTACGACGGATGATGACGTTAAATACGTTAAATAATAATAATAATAATAATAATACAAATGTTCCGAGATTAAAGTGAAAGGTTGTAGCCTGTGAAAAGAGCAGCTACCCGCCTGTACGTGAACATGATGAGAGGAGAACCCTTAAAGCTTTTTCCTCTTCCACAAAAGAGACAACTTCCTCAAAGTCAGTGTGGTTATTTCCCATGTTCCTTCTATCTTCTCAGGGTCCTGATGTTTTTTGACAATGTGCTGATGATGTGCCAAAAGCATGTGTAGCCTAGTTTCATATCTGCGTAATTAAAGCTCCAACACAACTAATCAAACTGTTGTTTTACCGACTACACAAGGAAGAAGCATCTTTCCTTATCTGTGAAACCTTTACTACTGGAACATACTGCTGCTCTTCAGTTATAGACTAAAATAACGACTTTATACTCCTAAATTAATAATAATAATAATAATAATAATAATAATAATAATAATAATAATAATAATAATAATAAATCAGTTTATCCTCTGCTTGACTCCCAACACATTTAGTGGGGAAATGAAGAGTATACACTTCTTCAGCCACCACTACACCACTGGGAATAACACACATGATTCAAGAACGCTGTGATGAGAACACTGACCATCACAGCGACATGCTGTGCAGCAGACACAGACACGTTTTGAAGGTCTTAATGAAGTTTGATTGACAAACTAATGACCTGAAAACTTTCCTACATTTCATCTTCTGTTACTGCAAATTGATCCGAACACGCTCGAGGAACTTAAAGTTAATACTTGTAAATATATATTTTTTTATTCGTATCTTTTCTTTATTCTATTTGCCCTCACCTGCACGCTCCTCTTCTTCTTCGTGTCTTTTTATTGCTGCAACACTTGAATCCTCCCTCTGGAGATCGATGATCTGAACTGATCTTGAATGTTTCTCATATTTTTTTAAATCATAAAAACGATTATTTATTAAAACAGGAAGTATCTAATTTTTACCTCCATGTCTTCAAAATATTCAGATCTTTAACTTTAACAGTGGGTTGTTTTAATTTGAAGAAAGAAGACCCGGATGTTCGTTTAATTTATAATATTCACTTGCAGCTCATTGGAGAATTACTCAAAGACAGGAAACACGTTTTTATTCTCTTAACTTTATTTTCCATTAACTCTAACATGAAGGTCTCGTGAGTGAAGTGTGCAACGTTCATGGCTTCATGTGAAGTAGTAAAAGTTATTTAAATAAATGGAGTTTAAGATTTAAAATTAGACTCGTTCATCAGCTCAGAGACCCTCAGTGAGCTCCAGCCGTCCTCTCTAGACCAGGGTTTGTCAAAGTGGGGGTCCTGACCCCTCGGGGAGGTCGCCAGCAGGCACTAAGGAGGTCACGGAAACTTGGAGGGAACAGGGAAAGGAAATGGGACGACAATAAAAATCAACTAATGGCTTTATTCATGACGTTTAATAATGAATGCATGTGTGTTTGGATGTTACTGATCACTACTTATTGAATCCTGTGTCCTTTTTCTAAAACGATATTTGATTGGCTGGTGAATTGAACTCGTCTAATCTCTAATCCCATCCCCTGTTCATTCATCTTTAGTGAATAAATCAGTGTAGACCTCATTGAATCCTCACCTGTGTAAATAATGAATACCAGTTTAAGGCTCCGTGTTTGGTAGCCTGGTGTTGCTGCATGTGTGGACAGATAAAGGCAGCTCTCTCTCAGAGGCCCCGATGCATTTCAGTGTTGAAATCATTTGTGGATTAAACAAGGAGAAAAAGCAGCAAGACACCAAAAATAAAGATGAACTACAACATCTTTCTAAAGACAGTTTCACATCTGAACTCCTGAAAATCTCTAGATCATTTCAGGAGGACTGCTCCGGAGATTCTCCTGACCTGTCAGAGGCTAAAGCTGCAAAGGGGGTCCTTAGGGGGGTAAATGGTGACCTAAAAATAAGTTTGACTATAAGGAAATCATTGCACCCTCATTTGATTGAATATTTGACCGTTTCCTTTAATGTAAAAGTCTCCAGGTGTTTTAACCGAGTCGCTCTGTGCTGCTGCTGCTGCAGCAAACAAGAGGAGCGACAGTGACACCTAGGGGCCGAATGAAACTGAAACAACAAAACATCACGACTGCTCTGCTGTTCTTTTTTCCTATAATTTCTTCTTTAGATTTCATTGTAAAGTGAATACACTGTTCTCATATATTTTATAATAAAGATTAATGTTTATTTAAAGATCAGATTTAATTCAGAAAGCATCACAAAGTGCTTCACAGGAGCAAACAAGCCGCCATCTCAGGGATTGTAGCAGCTTGTGAGGAAAGCTTGAACTAGTTTGTCTGAGTCGAGTGTGACAGAAAGGAGAGAAGTTTCTGAAAGAACGATGATCGCCATCTTAATGTTTGTGTAATGTTCCCAGAGGTCGATGGAAACTGAACTGAGGGGGGATGTGATTTGTTGACTTTTTGTTTTGGCCCTACAATCATGAATTCTGTTAAATTAAAGTCACCATGATATGAAAAATACATGTTCCCTGTTTAAATCCAGCCTTCCTGTTACATGTCCATTTATCTGACAAATATATTTAAATAAAGCCTCATCTGAATGTTTTACATCATGTTTTTTTCTCTTCCTGTAAAATGTCTGATGACTCATCCTGCACTACAGGTCGTTTACTTATTTTATGATTAAAAAAGCTATTGATCCAATCAAATTCATCCCAACCTTAAGTCCCGCCTTCTATCTTGTGATTGGTTCTATCCTGTGTCAGTTGGAAATACCCCCGCATTCATGTGGTGTCAGACACATCGGAAAAACACGTTTCTGAGTTGGAAAATGCAAAATGCATGAACACCTGCTCAAAGGGTCATCGGTGGCCCAGTGGTTAGTTTGCACGCCCCATGTACAGAGGCTACAGTCCTGAGAGCGGGCAGCCTGGGTTCAAATCCCATCTGTGGCTTCTTTCCTGCTTGTCATTCCCCGCTCTCTCTCTCCAGTTTCTGACTCTATCCACTGTCCTGTCTCTAAAGGCATCAAAAATCTTTTTAAAAAAAATGAACGCCTGCTCAAGCTCAGGGATGACTTACAGTAGGTGCCTGTCCTGACGTCATACTCGTCATCACATGGCGGATAAAAGACGATTTATTTATGTTGAGATACTTTAGATTAATTCCTGTATTGCACGTCAACATGTTGCTCAAATATAACTTATAACAGAGACATTAAACACTTCTTTGTATCATCCTCTGAAAACACAGGAACACACTGAAGTCAGAAGAACGATTTTCTTACCTGGAAAGCCGGACTATCTGAGGAGCACCTGAATGCAGCACAGGGCATGACACGGCATTCTCTCCAAGTTCTGTTTCACAGGACTTTAGGAAAACAGAAGTTCATTCTTACAAACAGCTGAAAAACAATCTGAGGTCGGAGAGAAAAACAAACAGACTCCACAGTTGTTGCTTCCTGTACAATACATTTATTATAATCATCATTAGGAGCAATAAGCGGCCATCTTTAAATATGTTCTTTTCTTCTAATACATCAATTAGGTTAATGCGGCGTGGCCTATCTGTTAATAAAGTTGGGTGTTATCTACATGACGCTAACAAAACCTACAAGCAAAACTGAAAATATAACAGACGGTACAAAAAGAAAAAAGAACCCTGTTAAAAAGTCGACCGAGTCGGTGTGGTGGACAAACTGAGAAAGTGTGTGAGAGAGAGGAGGCAGAGTGTGTGTGTGTGAGAGGACGCAGAGTGTGTGTGTGACAGAGGACGCAGAGTGTGTGTACAAGACTGATTATAGCACACACACACACACATAAATCCAAAAAGATGCAAAACCAAAAGTTGTTCTTTTTGTGTGCATGTTTTGGCGATGCATTATTTTGGACTTTTAGCTTCGAGCAGTCGGACTCTTCATATGTAACGTTTCATTCTAACATGAGGTCACTGCACAATTCTCATCAAGGCGTGTGGCTCCATGTAACTGATTAAAAAAAAAAAGCGTACGATCCCCGATGTAACCGCCATCTCTGCTTCCATTTGTCTCTGCTTCAAGTCACAAAGAAACGTTGTGATGTCAGACTGTTAACCTCAAAACCAGTTCACAAAGAACCCTCAGAATAATAAATAAAAGAATTCATTTTTCTTCCCCACAAAGAACATAAACCACTTCAGGAGTCAGGAAGCTGATGTCGAGACGTGAACGGTCAACTTCTGTGACTCTGGGCGCTGAATGAGATTCAAGTTGGACTTTTTAAGACTTCAAGACGGCGATACAAACAGACGCCATCGGCCATAAAAATGTAAAAATACTTTAAAGAGCTCGTTAGGGGACGTTCAATAAAATGTGATTTTTGGAAGGAGAGCATCTTGGGAAATGTAGTTTTTAACTGACTGATGGTTCAAAGGAAAAAAAGGTTAACAGTGAGCAGGGCAGCATGTTCACAGATGTGACCTGATCACACACACACACACACAAGTTCCCCGCACACAAACGGAGGAAATCAAAGAGACGCGACTTTTTACAACTTAAGGCTGAACTAAAGAGAAAGGTAGAAATCTGGACTACAAAGAAAAAATGAAAGAAGCTACGAGTGTGTTCAAACGTACGTGAAACAGCTAGCGAGGGTGGAAAGAGCGGGTCATGGCCGAGTGCTACATGGTTCACCAGCGTCAGTCTTTGAATGCATCACGCCCGGTTTGGAAACGAGCGACTGAGAAGATTACACTTTGTTTTTAAATATCATTGAGAATAAAAGGTCTTTCTTTGAATCCTGATTCTGACGTGCTAAATGCAGCAAAAGGCGCCGCCCTCTTCCCAACAATTCATTCACTCGCTATAAAACCGAAACAGTCGATTATCATTCAGGTACAAAACACATTTCCGTTTTGGCACAAGCATCCCTCGCGCTGAAAAATGTTAACAGTCAAACCGGCAAAAGAAAAATCCCCAAAATCCCTAAAACACGTTTTTGTCTTCTTCCCTCTTAAGGCAGCCGTTTTGTCCATTGCATTCAAACACAGATTGGACACTTTTCTTTTGTACATATCGACAGTAACATGACAGCGTGGCGACCTAGAGCCCTGCGGAGGGAGTCCCGCTACTCAACAGTCTTTAGAGGTTTTTCCCTGTGGAGGAGAGGATGAGGAGGCGTGGGGGGGAGGGGGGTTAACCCTTCCCTCCCTGAATGCTCCTCCATGTGAGTTAAACGTCCTCTACGGGACAGCATGAGTTTGTGTCGGGGTGTTTGGGAGGACGGGAGCAGTGACAGGAGGAGCTGGTTTTGGTTGTTGTAACTGTTAGTGGAGTCCAGGTTTTGGTGAATTGCTGTTTTGTCTCCGTTTCTGTTGGCGTGTGTGTTGGAGCTACTGCTGCTGTGGGTGCTGTTGATAAGTTTAGTCCAGAGGTTTTCCGCCGTCGCCCTTCTGGTCCAAGCGGCTCTTGCTGCTCTTCACCATGTAAATAAAGTAGGTCAGCGTCTCCTTCTCGTTCACCGGAATATTCCTGAAGTGACGACTCACCGTCTGCAGAGGAGGAGGAAAAAAAACGGAGTGTAAGTCTTTATATGTGATTTTTGATCCAGCAGATGTCGCCCTTGAGCTCCAGCATGAAACCAAAACAACTCGCACTGCATTGTTGTGTTAGCATGCTAACGCTAGCGATCTTTATTCTGCTCGTATCTTCACACTGCATGTAAATTTAGAGTCAGCCGGCCGTCCAGGCGATGTAAACAAAGTGAAGATAGGACTCTGAAAACTCTGAAAACATCACAGACAGTGGGACTCGGGTGTTACACCCATTGTAGACAGTCATGACTCAGAGTTATTTTCAGAGGAGATACTTGATTCCTACATTTAAGTCTGAAAAATCACATATAAAGACTTTACAAAGGGACACACATGGCGTTTTCACACATGCACAAAACTCCTGAAAACTTCCTGAAACTTTTGGAGGTGAGCTGCAGTAAGACTTTACTCTTAAATCTGTCAGCCATGTAGTTAAATATCCATGTGGAGTCAGGGATGAGCTGATGTGAGAACACAACAGGAAATATTCAGGAGGGAGGGGGTGATGACGTTTATAATCCTGCAAGCAGCGCACGACCAGAGACAGAATGACTCGTGTGCAAACGATGCTATCCCAAAGAAATGTTGACAAAACAGCGTGCACACATCAGAAAAGGCGTCGTACACACTGTCGTCTATGTCTGCACACTTTGCTAAACACACCTGTTAACACAATGGCATTTTTGTAAGCTGTGTTACAAAGCGTCTTTTTAACCACGTGGCACTGTGCTGTGAGAGATGATGAACTGTTCCTGATCACCATCATGTTGTCTCAGTTACACAGTAAAAAAAGGAAATGCAATATAAAATAGTTTAGAAAGCAGCTGCAGGATTGTTAGAAACACAACATGAACTCTGTGCACACTGAGAAGTGAAAAAGTCAGCTGTGAGACTTTCAACAGAAACTAAGAGGAGAGAACAGATCACTCCTGTTTTAACGACGTCACACTGGTTTAACATTTCTTTTAAAGCACTTCACGCTCTGGCCCAGAATACATATGTGCACTGCTGTCCCCTTATCAGCACAGTTTGCAGCCTGAGATCCTCCGACAGAAACCTCCTCACTGTTCAGAATCTACTTTTAAATCACTCAAAGACTTCTCTTTATCAGAAGACCTTCTTGTAATACTTGGTGTTTTACTTATTTGATTTCTATGTTCTGTAAAGCGCTTTGTGACGTTGGTTTTGAGTGCTTCATAAATAAACTTTCTCATAATTAGAAGTGACTCTAAAGGAACGAACAGATACACATAATCATCATGGAGAAATTCATGAAGCTAATTTGTAAATGAACCTTAAAGAGAAAAGAGCTAACATGCTCAGAGCAGTGTGTCACTGATTCTGGTGAACATACTGGGACAGCTGTAACTGGTTGAGGGCTGTTGACTGGTGCTTTATTAATGATGTGGGAGGCTCATTCATACGAGGGCCTGAACCTGACTAATAGCCCGGGGAAACATTCAACTTACAGCCCAGTCTCATTCATTCACTCATCCGTTCCCGATGTGACAGCACAGTCACATCCGACCTCCCCCCCCGCCAAAGACAGACTGGGACCTCTACACACAGGGGATGTGATTGTAAGGATGTGGGTCAGGCCAGCTGCACTAAGTCCACCTGTTGAAAGAGTAAATTAGTCTAACAATCTCTCCTTGACCAATTAGTGCGGAGTAAGACCTGTGACACTACGTATATCACAGAAAACGAGGGACATGGAGCCGAGGGCCGAGAAGAAAGAGCCGGGTACGTCTAATGAGGGGAAGCTCAGTGCTGCGCGGTACGAACGACTGGACTGCTGATTCAAACGTCTTCCTTAAAAAGAAAAAAAGTTGTGCTGCTTCAAAGCTACTGAATAGAGATTGGTGAGAAGAGGAAAACGAGGTACATGAGTTTACATTAAAGGTGTTACTTTAGTTTCTAATCTGAGGTTTGACAGACGTGAAGAAGTTCTGCAACACTGTCAACACACAAAAGGTCAGACATTATAAACCTCTGAAGGCAGCACAGCAGTTCATGCACGCCATGATTTTATCCTCATTTAAATACTGTGTCGCTGTTTGGGTGCAAGCCGACCAGACAACAGTCACACACCTGTCAGGTCTTTATATAAACAGGCACTGAGAATACTGGATCAGAAATCAGGCTGATTGCATCACTGCTTCATTCTAAAGAAACACGACATACTGAGTTTCTTTTATTTCATTTTATAAATCTGATTTGAGGAAATTTAAACGACCTCGCTCCAGAAACAATCTGTCAGCTGGTAAAGAAACCAGAACGAGGGCGACGTTGGGTGTAAGCTTTAACTACATGTGGTCAGACTATTTTTTTAAAAAGTGTGTGCACATTTACCATCAGCGCCCCGTACTTGCATCACCTCACAGCGTTCTTGAGCTTTCAAGTAACATCAACTGAGACTGAAGCCAGTTTGCATGCAGGTGATACACAGATTGACCATGCTAAGTACTCTACAGCTCCACACAGACTATCAGGATCTTACACACTCACACAACTGAAATAACTGGAATGGTTAAGGTAAGAGCGCCCAGGTAGAGAGTGCAGGAGGAGGAGGTGTCTTCAGTAATGGTGGGTTTTTCTGAGATTATATCACTGCATCATGTATGAGGACAACATGTTAGTGCTACCTCAGGTGAGCACTAACGAGTCTAAACTAGTGTGCATGTCTGACTGTATGTGTATGTGGTGCTTCCGCAATGTGAATTCACAGACTGGGACACCAATATTACACCGGAGCGGAATCAGACATGATGACGGCTGAGCATATTTACAACACTTCTGCGGAAAAGCAGTCTGAAAGGGTCTAAAACTGTCATTCAATGAAGTCGTACAAAAGTGGGAGCACTAAAGTTTCCACAAACCTCACCCCGAGATCAGGAACACAACCAGAGACGACATGCATGTGAGCTCTTACCTCTGCCAGCTGGGCCTTATTGAGTCCTGGTCTGGTCTGCAGCTTGTAATGTCTCTTGTAACGTCTCAATGTGTTCACCTGCAGCTGGAAAAGGTCGACCTGAAGGAACAACAGAGAAATGGAGTCAGTGAGTGAACAGTGATGGAGGCTTTGTTTTCATCCTGCCCTCCATTTTGGATGCATTTTAACGATTCACTCGAGGACTCCCAGAGGTGCTCGTCTCTTTTTCAGCTTTTAAAGGAGGTGGAAGTTTAATGTTCACTATGAGAATTAAAATGGGTCACTGAAGTAATTTTCAACTTCAGCTATCGTGCATATTTACAAAGATGTGTATCGCTTATCAGCTGGTTAATGTGCACTTTCCTTATTCAATAACTTAAATCATTTAAATAAACCGCGATGTGTTGAACATTATGAGTAATGATTCAGGCCACATTACCTCGGGCACCTCCACATCGTGATCCGGGGACTCTCCTCCATCGTCGCTGGTCTTCCTCTTTCTCTTGTTGCGGACGCTCTGGATAAAGTTCTTATGGAAGTCGCAGATGTAGAGGTGTCGCACCTGGAAAGAGAACGAGGAGTATGAAAGGAGAAGTCTACGGTGCACAACACATCTGCGTAGTTTAACAGTCAAAGGCATCAGTGTCTTCTCATCTACAGCATTAATATGATATACTATGGTGGCTTTTCTAAATTCTTGAATACAGGTTTTACAATACAAGCCTTTTAGTACCAACACCAGATGATACTTTCAATAGTTTGATAGCTCTTCCACCAAACTTGTTTTCTTTGCTTTAGTAAACACAACTTCTTAAATGACCTCTGCACTTGGTGGAGCATCGACTAAAAAGCAGCTGAGATTTGCAGTTTTTCTTTTCTGTAATGTCAATAAGTGATCGACAGAAGCTTTCTTCAGCGTAGTGTCGTCTCAGCTAAATGAAACATCATCTGTATCTTCCTCTGAACTCATTTGCCCTCATTTCTCTTGGCTTCACTCACAACATGTAAACAAACGTTCAGCAGTCCCAACATTCCTGGAGAAAAAAACACTTGTTAGCAAACCACATAACGCCCACTTAAATCAACTGAGCTGTATTGTTTGATTAAGAAGCCAAACAATGCTTTCTGGGAATCTGAGAGCCAATGAAAAGGCTGTGAGTACAACAGGGACGTACAGCAGCTAAAGCTTATTCATTCAGCATGCCTTCTCCTGCAGAAGACACAGCTGTGTGCATGAGGACCCTTACAGACCCCTGGAGAGTCTTATTCTACTCTTCCATTTAGTGCATTGTGTCTGCATCCAGTTGTCTTTAGTATTCATCAGGTACAAGCCACACAGCAGGAATGTCCCCCCGCCCCCCGCCACAGACTCGCTGTGTCTTTGTGTGGTGACTTCATTTATACAAAATGCACCTTTAAAAAGAACGCAGACTGAGCAAAAAAACTACCTGAAATGAATTTAAATATTTATTTGAAACAACTTAGTTTTGGCTCTGTGACAGCATTGTGATTAGCATAAGAAAAGACATTAAATGTTCTGAACTGTGACATTAACGTCGATCTATAAGGGCTGATTTAGAAAACAAAGGACAGAGACTAACGAGGACGTTAACTTTAACATGACGGGTGTTTGTCAACACAGTTAGTTTCATCACTCTAAGCTGAAAAATGGCGGCTCAAAGTGAATGTTGAATCTATGTAAACAAACCTTTTTCTTACTAGCCGATTGCGAATCAAATGTGGTTCATTTAAAGTTTGTACTAGGATGTTCAGTTGCTGTCCATCTAAAGCTACCTCAATTAGCTGGAGGTATTAATACACAACATGTGTTAGTTGTTGCAGCAGTGATTTGGGAAGGACTCTGTTGTCCTGCACGTCGTCATGGCAACCAAGGCCCAGCCGAGAATACTGATATGGCTGCAGAGACATATCGATCCCTCAATGCATAGCAATATATATTTTCCCAATTCAATATCGATAGATTAAACTCCAACACGTTCTAAGCTGAATCATAGCTGCACAATCTAAATGATAAGGAGTCTAAAAAGGAGGGAAGATAAAATACACTTCACCTCCATGTAATTACAGAACAGTTATGTTTATTATTTTGGTGTTGTATATGCTCAGGCAAACGTGCACTTTAGAGCAGTGGTTCTGAACTGGGGGGTCGGGACCCAGAGGTGGGTCATGGAGCCATTTTCTGTGGGTCATGAATGTCGCAAACATGTTTGTTTTGTTAAGTTTCTTGCTTCTGTTGCATGTTTTGTACCAACTGAGGTCCACAGTGCACAATTTTTCAGTCGATCAATTTTCAATCGATTTCGATTGGTCGAGAAATTTGGTTCGCGATTTTTCCATGGGGAGATGGTGGTGGGTCCTGAGGTTAGACGAGTTGAGAGCCACTGCTTTAGAGCATACTTTAAAATACATTTCTAAGTCTAAAATTATACAAATAATGCACATATAATTATTGAATGACTTCTGTCTTCTATGTGTATTTTTTGAATCAATTATATTGTGAGGTTCTTGACAATACCAAACCCTAGCAGACAGTAAGACCAAGCTGGATGAACAAAGTAAATCTCCCTCTTTATGTCTTCATGTTTACTAACTAGCTACCTCGGTTGACAGGTAAAGACTGAAGTTTTCCCAGAAGTAAACATTCAGCAATCACTGTATACAGAAGAGGATCGGGAACCCTGACATGTTTTGAACAGCTGTAAAAATGCCAGATTATAGCAGAAGTGTTAGTTTCCATCTGTTGTCCCTCGGCAGGTAACAGAGAAAGACAAATTACAAATAAAATACAAATACAAAGGCACAAGTGACACAAGACAATAATAGAGGTTAAAGGTGGTCACAGACTTGTTTGAGGTGTGTTTTGAAGGTTGCATATGTTTGTGAGTCTCTTATTGTGAGTGGGAGAATATTCCAGTATTTAGTTCCTTTGACTGACAGAACAGTTTGTCTGAATGTAGTGCGTCTGTATGGGGCCTCACAGTCTCCTCGGGCTGTGGCCCTGGTGCCGATCCCACTGGCAGACTTTTGAAAGTCCTTCAAAGGAGGAGGAGGGTGCAAAGTTTTACATATAAAACATGCATTTTTAAAATGAACAAAATTATGAAAATTTAGTAAATGATGTTTATCTAAAAGAGTGCAATGGTGAAACGAAGCTGAAGATGTTTATGGCGTTTTTAAAAAGAGGATTGGCTGAAGTGACCATGTGGTTACAGGATTCAATATGTGAAAGAAGTTTGACTCCCCCACTAATAATTATAATTTTGATCACGGAGATATGAGTTCAGTCTCGGAATATAGACTTTAAATGCACCATGTGGACTTTAAACGTCTCATTTGGACCCCTCCCTCTCCTCTTCATATTTATGACTTTAAACCACAGAGTTGAGACTTTTTCCAGGTTAAAGTCAAACCCTCCCAGTGACCCTCCTCCTCCTCCTCACCCTGAACCCTGACTCAGGGGGAGCTTCACAGGTCAGTACTCACACTCTTGTCGATGTCCAGCTTGAGTTTCTTCTGGGAGATGCTCTTCTGGATCCTCTTGCTGAAGGAGGCGTTTCCAGCCGAGCGGCCGCAGCGCTCCCCGTCCTCGATCAGACAGCAGCTCTGACCGTAAAACGGAGGAGCAGGAGGTCCGTCGTGACTGTCCTCCTCCGTGCTGAACCCATTCATCCTGGGACAGTGTACGGCTCCGTGTGCGGTGAAACAAACACTGAACAAAGCTCGGAGCTGGATCGGCTGCAGAGCCTCTTGTTGTTGTCGCGCTGCTCAGCTAGCGTTTGCTATGCTAGGCTAAGTGGCTAGCTAGCCTGTGAGCTAACAACCACAGAGGTTTAGCACTAACTCAGCAGACTTTCTTCGAAACGCGTCCGCCAGAGGTTGAATAAATGTTCCATGAGATATCAGTCCAACACACAGGACACAAACAACAGCTGAAGCTAACGCAGTGCTACTTTCAGAGCTAGCTGTCGTCGCTAACAGACAGATTCCTCCGGTGAGACCGTTAACTGACCGTTACGACCTCCACACGACAGTCACTCTAACGACTCGATGCTAAAACGCAACAACCGGCTTCAGCAGACCGAAAACTTTGTAGAAATCACCGTAATTCACAGACTGTACCTCGACAACCGCGGCACTCTTTCAGAACACCTCGTACAATGGACATGCTCCGTCTCTCTGGCGGAAGTTCCCATCCCAGCCGCTGATTTGCCAATTTGTCACAAGAGGCGGGCCCAGCGTCCGTATACGCTTTTCTAATTGGCTACAAGCAAAATCAATTTTCTTGTGGCACTTCCTGTTTCTGTGTCATGTTTTCGACGATGAAGAGCAGTTAAAAGGATGGCCTCCCTCCGTCCACATTTAAAATGGATTTAAACACAGAAGAAACTTAATAGTAGTAAAAAAATATGTGATTTGTACATATAATTAAGACGTTTTAAAAATGTACGTCTTAGTTTGAACACCTGTTAAAAAAACTGCTGCGCATGTATCCACGGGAAACCCACTTTGAATCAGTCGTGACGTCACACTTAAAGCTCGAAACGTCATCATATTTTGATGAGGAATTTAAAGGTGCACTTTGTAGATTTGGTGGTGAAATTTGAAAGTTGGAGAAATGAAACAATTCTATTCTGTATTTTCTGAACTGAATCCTTCAAACAGGAACCAGATGTTCCTCTGAGGAGAGTTTGTGTATAGAGTTATGAACATCTGTACATTTCTCCAGCTTATACATTTCTCTAACTCCAAAGTGCACCTCTAAATATTTTTGAGGTTAAATATATATTAACAAATGTAGATATGCTGCTTGGAGTCATTTGTGAAATGTTCAATAGTTGAAATTCCTGTTTATCAACTGGAAAGTAAATAAAGAACGTAAAAACAACAACTTAAAGCTTGATACACAGAAAGACACATACAAACACAAACACTCACACTTACATAGACACAACAGGGCAGATTAAAGTGCTCCTTACAGTTCATGGGCGTCGGATGATTTTGCAGTATCACTCAGTCTACTGAGCTTCGTGCTGTCTTCTGACACTGTCCTTTCAATTCTCAAACAATACTTCATCATGTGTTTGTTATTTGTATTTGTTGGTGTTTGTGTGAGGGATAAAACACGACCTGTGAGATACATTTAATGTCACTGTTTAGTAATTGAAAATGAACAATGCAAACAGGGTCTTCCAAATGAAACAAACATTTTCTTGTGAAACTATGGTGACTATGTTTTAAAACTGAATCTGCTGATGTACTCAGACCCTTACTCACCCAATAAAATCTAATAGAAAAAGCTTGATACCATTGGCCAGGCTCATGATTTATAACAGACCCTTACGGCTGCTTGATTAACTATTTAAAGACGTGTTTAACAACAACTGTACTGAATTGTTTGGCAGACAGACTCTGTGTCTGCAGATGTGTTCTCACTGCAGGGAGACTCCTCTTTGTTAATGTATGTCTCAGTGTTTCAACCACACGAGGGAGCCAGAGGTTAACAAATGAATAAAAACCGTGGAGATGACCTTAAAGCTCCTTCATATAGCCTCCTGTACGTTGTACTGTGGTATTATTGTGATGTAAAGGGCTATTCCAGCTGTTTGGCATTGTATTCAAACAAGTGTTTGGATGCACAAAGGTTATAAGAGTTTTTTATTTTACAGCTTATTTTGCCTTTATTTGTAGAGATAGGCCAGTGGAAAGAGCCATGAATCAGGCAGAGAGAGAGAGTGGGGAATGACATGACATCCACTAGGCTACTGGTGCCCCCTTTTATTTTGACTCTTTGTTTTCAATTTCAACTGTTTGAATCAGTTTTGCATGCTGTGTAATTAAGGGTTTCTGTAAAATAAAGAGGCTATTTTTGGTTTAGTTTTTATTCGTGTTGTTGTCAACATTGCTGCTGTTGTTGCTGCGTCCCCTGGACACCTGGGCATAGGCGGTGATCAAAGCCACACGTCGAGAGGACGAGAGTAAACGTTGGGTTAATAGCAAAAAGCACAGAAAATAATATAAACTAAAGAAAATCTGTTTGCAGAACCAAGAGGCAGTTTCAAATGTATTAGAGTGAAGAAATGTTGATGCACGTGATGAATAAAAACTTGAACCAGTAAAATTTGGAGATGTGTATCTGTGACCCCCCGGGGGAGTCCAAATGTCAAACTGCTTTAAAGAGAAGAAGGTTTGGATTTGATGTGATGGATTTGGCGTTGTGTGGGATTTATCTGCTGTAAATGTCAAACAGACAGGACCGCTGCTCGGAGATGTTAGACCTTGGATGCTGAAGCTGAACTGGTGAAGATAAAGGACTGTGTGAACCAGTTTGAAGGTTTAAATGTGTGTTTGTATCTGTAGCTGGATGGTAACACTGAAGGCTTTGTAGGAAAATAGGATGAGAAGCAGTGACTCATTCAAAACAGGGATCGCAGCAAACACCTTCAAGAGATCTTTCCTTGAATGCATGCATAACGTTTCAGACCATGTGCACATAATATAAATATGTGCACATAACGCTGGTTAAACGTCCTACATGGTTGAGTCCAGATGCTTTTTGTGGCCGCAAATATCTGCAGCCAGGATCCCAAAATCGTACTTGCCGTTTTCACACACATATACTCCTTTAAAGGTTTGGAGGATTTCAGGGACGCTGACCCTAAATCTTCCTGACTTGCCTGTTCACATAAGCAGCTCAAAGCGGGAAACTTTCCCTGCCAAACGGGAGGGTGGAGGAGGAGGAGTTTCAGGAGACAAGACATGACGTACAAAAGGACAGTAGGGAGTGGCGGACGAAGCAACAGATTAAAAAAATCAACAACAAAGCAACAGAGTCTGGATTTCAACGATACCAAAATCGATACGGATACTGACATGAAAGATGTCCTAACGTAAAAATGATTCTATGACAGAATTCTGTTTGCTGCTTTCCAACTCCTCCTCCTGGGCTAATTTTCACCAGAAGCTCACACTCACTGCAGGATGAGTGTCCATGTTAACTGCTTATAGCTACACTGCAAGCTAACCTGAGAATATCATATTTGTTGTAATAAAAAAACTCATAATTTAGCAAGCTAGCACAAGCTAACCTCTAATGTTTGGTACCTACCTGTCCAACAGAAAGCAGGAAAACTCCACGTCTGCAAGTTAAAAACAACACAAGGTTCACCCTTGTTTACTTGAGGAGAAGTCTGTATTTGATTTTTTTAAGGAAAAAGCTACTTACTCTACCTTCACAACAGGGTCCTAAGTCTCTGACTAGACTCTTCTCCTCTGTCGCCCCCCGGTGGTGGAATGAACTTCCAAACTCCATGTGATCTGCAGAGTCCCTCTGCACCTTTAAGAAAAAGCTAAAGACCCAGCTCTTTCATGAATACCTACTAACTTAATGATGATGGTCTCCATATTATTGATGATGATGATGGTAATGACGATGGTTTTTGTTTGATAACGACGACTTATAAGATGGTTTCTATACTGATTAGAGCTCTCAAGAACTGCCCTCAATGTTGTGCTTTGCCTCTGGTCACTTCCTGTCAGCACCTGTGTGTCCAATCAGACTCAAAGCTGATCGTTTGCTCTTACTGACATTGTTCCCTTTTTTCTAGATCCTTGCTTGTGTTGTTCTTACTCTCTGATGTACGTCGCTTTGGAGAAAAGAGTCTGATAAGTGAATTGAAGAATTGTAGAAAGCTTGAAACCAAAAGAGCGGAGGCTGTTTTTTTTTACAGACT
>NC_083625.1:706685-749185 GCF_963584025.1 Labrus mixtus
GTCGTCTTCAGATGACTTCATGAACTTATATTTTTTACAATGCAAAAGAAAATTGGACTCAGTTTCCACTTCGTCCAACTCACACATCTCACAAAGTCTGTTTCCTTCTGGAATATTTTTGAATCGAGCGACTTCATTGGCCAGAGGGAGGATACCAGATCTTAATCTTAACTGTGCGACTGAGGATCTTTGGCTTCTAGATAAACGACGTTACATATAACATACTACTTTACTGTAACTGTTGACTTGTTTGGGAAAATAAAGTTTTCAATGTGTAAAAAAAACAACATAATAAAGGATTAAAACAAGCAGCATTGGAGCCTAGTGTTGTAGTTCTCCAAATCAGTGTGAGTGACCCTGCACACAAGATGATGATTTTTTGGTGATATTTATGGTCCTGGTCTTGGTCTTGGTCTTGTCTCGGTCTTGGTTACTGGGCTCCTGACTACGACACTACTGAAGATGTTTGTTTTCTTTTTCACCACCTCCATTTTATCGTCTCTTTCTGTCTTCCTCCCTCGAGGACTCTTTCCCGACATGATGAATGAAAATGTCTGTGTTGTGAAAGATGAATGAAGAATGAACGACAATTAAAATGATTAAAAATGTCTCTGTTTTCATCAAAACTGTAACCATCTTAATAAATCAATTTGACCTCAAACGGATCAAATCACTTTAGAATCTATCACTTCATTTTTCATGTCATGTCCCTCTTCCCAGCAGTGTTTTCCAGATCCTCGCAGTGTTTTCCAGATCCTCCTGGGGGATTCTGCGGCGTTCTCAGGCTGGATATATAAACCCTCCAGCGAACTCTGGGTCTACCCCGGGGTCTCCTACTAGCCCGGAAAACCTCCAAAGGGAGGCGTCCAGGAGGATCCTAATCAGATGCCTGAACCACCTCAACTGGTTCCTTTTGATGTGAAGGAGTAGCGGCTCTACTCGGAGCTCACCCTGAATGTCTGAACTCCTCTCCCTCTCTCTAAGGCTGAGACACCCTCATGACCACATGACGGTTAGAGCGAAGCTCGACCTCTAAATCGAGAGTTTTGCACAGACTAGTTCTCAGTTAGGACAGACCGTGCTGTCAGGATCCATGTAAACATCAAATCCTCTTTAAGAATATAACCAGGACAGGGCTCAAAACTGAGACCATAAACTGAAGGGGCTGAAACATAAGATACAAATTGAGGCTTTTTATAGAAACAGGGAGAGTGTTAAAGTTTCCCTTAAGAATCCAAGAAACTCTAGATTGAGTCCTTTCCTCAGTTTAGTGTTTAAGTGTTCGGAGGGCGTCGTTTTGTTTTTTAAAGCTTTGTATAAATAATCTCCCACAGAGCGTTTGCACTGGCTGATTAGACCTCTTCTGGAGATGAGGATTGGCAGAGCTGCACTGGAACGATGTGAAAGTAGAAAAGCAATCACTTAAAGAGCAGGTTGCAAAAGGCTTCACAAAGACAGTGACAGAGAAAGGAAATTAAAAGGAAAAAAAACCCCAATTATTTCACAAGAGTGGAGATGAAGAGGGTGTCGATCGTAACTTACAAAGAAATACAACTAATGGAAATTATTTGGAGATTTAAAACACAGTTTGGAAGTTAAGAGGAGCTACAGTTACTGTTGAGATTCTCTTTAAAAGAGCAGTATGTAACTCTGCCCCCTAGTGTTTAAAATGGGTACTGCAGTCTAAATTCTAAACATCATAGAGAGCTGTCTCCCCCCCCCTCCTCACTCAGGTCACCATGTGGTGGACTCTGAAGCTTCAGTGTTTATCCAGCTCTGCATGGGTCTGTAAACCTTTCTGTGTTCTAAACTCTCTCCATTTTTCAAAAGCATCTCCAATATTGATCCTAGTTTGAGCACGTTTCTGCTCGTGGAGCTTATTAGAAACATGCAGAGGCTTTTTAGGTCGGGTACAATCACTTCTATCTGAACCACTTCTCTTGCCCGCTTCCATCACTGCAACACCTGTTGACCTGATAACTGCTCTCATATCTGACAAACAGAGGGGCGTCCAAAACGGGGGCCGTGTGGGGGCGTGTCTTAAAAGCGCCTACCTTCTCTGGTCCAAACAAATCCAGAGCATTCAGGAGCAGAATCTAAAGTTAGAAGGAGGACATACTGGCTGCTGCATTGTTGTCAGAGAAGCCAGCTCTTCAACATAGCATGTTTCCTTAAACTCGTGCAGTGTGAGCACATAAATAGTTTGGTTGTGCGTCAGAAAAGATTCACCCTCTGACATTTCTCCACCACATTTATACCACTGTGCTGCGTATGTCCGGCCAAACAAAATGGTCTCATGACGAACGAATGAATGATAATGACCTTGTTTTTTTGCACATCTGTATACTGAAATCCTTGAGATAAAAATTAACATCCATTGAGCACTAACTCTCTGTAAAGAGTGCTGCAGAGGCTGTGGATAAACAAGCCTCTTCAGATAATCACAAACTCAGGGAAATATTAACAGACAGACGAGAGAGTGGAGAGAAAGCGGCCAACATTACAGAAAGAAAGCACTTTGGTGCTCTCCAGGTCTAATCCATTACTTCAGTTATTCAAGCGATGATGAAGACAGATCTGCTCGGAGGTAGACAGACAGACAGAGGAACAATAAAGGATCAATCTTCTCCCAGCAGACACAGCAGAGAGCCGGGGCAGAGATAAAGGTGTCGAAATTAATTTTCTAAACTGAAAAAGTACATTTGTGGGGAAAAAGCAAAGCTGAGTTATGGTTATGTGTTCTGCAGCAATTGCCAAATGTGCTGCATAAACCTGAGAAGCTAAATAAGATTCAAAGTGTTCAAAATACATGAATCAGATGGAGTTCATTTTAAAGAGCATCACAGAATATTTAGAGCATTTAAACGGGTAAAATGTTTTATAACAACTCATGTGAGAGACACTTTGAATAATGATGTCATGGGAAAAAACACCTGAAAAAAAACCCTGTTAGGGACACATTTGATGACAACTCTGCAGGAATTATGGTGTTCACACCTTCCTGAAAAATTCCTGATATTTGCCGGAGGAGCTGCATGTGTGAACAGAAACAGCTTGGACTTCACCCGGAGTTTCTCCTCCAGCCTCCTCGTATTTATTCTGCAGAAAGTCAGAGTGAGCTGATGTGAGAACACAGCAGGATATGATCAGGAGAATTCACCTGGAGCCAGTGGGAGGGGCCAGTGGGAGGGGGTGGTGACCTTTATTCCCTGTGATCACTGCACGACCATAGACTGTCTGCACGCCACCTCTACCATCTCCGTGCATGTAATTAATCGCTCAGTTATGTGTTCTGTTCTCCAGTTTGCAAGCACGACGCTACACCGGGGCTAGGGGGCGCTATATAGCCCCATCACAAATCTGTCTACCTCTGGATAACTTAAAAACTAACTATGAATTCATGAAAATCGAGTCAGGCTCCCCCTTCCAGTTCAGATTGTGATTCTGTTGATGAGGTCATATCTCGTGCTTATCTGCTTCAAATATTCACAGTTGAAGAGAGAGTCAATACTCCATGATTTAGACTCCAATAAAGAGACTGAGAGAGTCAGTTCTCTGAGATATTGGAGATGGAAGACAGCAAACATTTTGATCATAAATTAGAAATTCCTTCCTCGGTCTTGTGAGGTTGGCTCACAGTAAGTGAGTAAAACTAAAATTGGACACTCTCAGGTGATACAGAATGATGATTAGATTTTAAAATGCTAACAAAGTAACTTCTCTTTAGATTTAAGAACCAAATCCTCTCATATGTCGTCCAGCAGCGGGCCTTCGGTTTGAGTTGCAGTTCATCAAGAGGAGGCGATAATGCCCTGACCACTCGCTTCATCACTCAGAGAGAAACACTGGCCCTGTATCGATTCAAATATAAAAAACAAACAGAGACCATCAATATGTGTCGGTGCCGGCCCGAGACCTCTCTGCAGCTCAGAGTGCTGTACATTAAAATGTCGAGAAGCGCAGCAGCAGCTACTCAGGTCCGGACTCTTAAATCAGAGCGGCGACAAGAAACCAGCAAAACGACTTAATGATTAATCCAGGATCAATTTCGGTGTTATGTTTACTGTTTTCTGCCTGACGCACCGATGATGCATAAGAAAGTGTGTAAAATGAGGCTCTCGCGCCAGGCACGGCGGCACTTTGTCTTATTGCTGTCTGACCTTTCGTGGCATTTGGAAAGGGCAACTGTGCAGACAGATGGTGCACACACACATATATGCAAATGGTTAGGTGATGCAGCGGTTTGCAATATGAGCGATTCAAATGATTTCCTCTGCAGGTTGATAATCTCGAGGACAGAGTTAGCACAGATATTTGAGTTATGGGGTCATTTTCATGTGGCTAAAACATACACTTTACTGTTCCTGCACAATTATCATCACAAACTATCGAGTGACTTTAATATTTAAAGCCTTACATCACAAATGAAACATGCCTGGAGGGTTTTATCATCATAACTCCCTTCCCCTCAGGAAGGAAAGACGACCTGTTGAATTCCTTTATGTATATTGAATTTGAATGGACATAACCTCTGACCTTGGGCTTATTAGCGATGCGTTGTCAGTCAAAACAAATCCGAGATCCTGAGGCACTTGACTTCACGTTGAATGAATGCTCATTTCTCACAGCTTCACCCTTGACCTCCATGAACATTGTTCTTGAAAACAAGCAGTGTGGGGTTTCATATATTTGTATTCTATACATGCACTATAAAACCCTGGCACTGTGAATGATCAGAGAGTAAAAAGGTCGTCAGGGTCAGTTTCTCTCTGAACACTTAAGTCGAAGTGAACTGCTGGTGAACACACTGGTATCATTTTCTTACAGTGACATCATCTCGTTTGTGTTCACACTGATCAAAAGAACTGGACTGTAGGGTCAAGCGTACTTGGATCTAGGCCCGGATGCAAGGCTTCTATATTTTCAATTTACCCCAGAAAAGTTTGAGCGGGACAGGAAGTCAAACACCTAAACAACCAAAACATCCGGTTTATTTTCAGAACAAAACACTCCCTTTTGATGGTCAGAACAATGAACTTATGTTTGTTTGTTGATGTGTTTTAAACGGTTTCATGGAAGCTTTTCTCCAGAGGGATGTAGATCGAGAGAAAGCACTCCAAAAATATTTCCATGTTCAAGGTTTGCAGGTGCATAATAATGAGTAACAGAGAGAGAGCATATTCATTGAGTATGTGTCAAGATTTGGATTCAGAGCCCTTCACACTGGCACTTACTGTTGCTAGGTTATGAAGGTTGGCTCTCTTCTGCTTCACTCAGTAGCAACAGTTAGGTCTGTTTGATATTTCTCTGCGTGGTTTATATTTTCCTTTATTCAATGGAAAGGAATTTTGTCCTGGCATACGAGCAGCTCTACATCTTGAAATTGTACCGTAAAAAATACACCAGTCAGACTTGTTTCTCTGCTGCCATTGTTGTTGGCAAAAATGTCAGAAGACCATTCCTTGATTTTGATTGGTTAGTGAGGCAGATGTGACATTAAAGAGCAGGGTGGTGTTTCAAGAGTTAAAAGAGACCCCTCATCTGTAAAACATTTATTCTTTACAATGTTGGATGCACATGCAAAACGTGGGAAAGAGTTAGGGTTTCAAATCATTGGTTACCCGTATGATGCACTGTAAGACTGAACAGTGAGAGCCTGTCAAAGAAAATGGGTTGTCTGAACTCAGAAATTCAAAATACTTATTTCAACTATATTTTTCTAAGTTATTAGAACACGTTTTTAGTTTCAAGTAAACAGTGCTCAACCAATTTTTTTTTTTGTTCATAATTGTACTCAAATTGTTTGATCTGCTCTGCATGACGTCACGGTCACGTACGTACGTGCTTTCACCAAACCTGAAGGAGAGTCCGCCATGTTTGTTCTCGCATCGAGTCAGTAAGAATGAGCCAGACACGCAGAGTGAACTTTGCAACTTTACAACAATTTGGACACAACCAGGAGATATTGTTTAGTTTATGGAGCAAATCGCAGACTTTTGAAGGGACTTTTGTTGGGACATGCAGGAGTTTTCTGTCTCTACTCTGCTGAATGCACTGACTGCCGTAGCATTGCTGCTATCTTTGAGCGCGCTAATCTGGTGAGTAATAACTTATTTTATCACATTTTGATATCGTTTCTTCATTTAATGAAATAGTTCTCATGTCCGCAGCTATTTCATGCATTTAGTATGAAGAGTGAATGCGTGTTTTTTGTTTTACTTTTGTGGCGAAGTCAGCCTATTTAATGAATGCAGTTTGAACTATTCAATGTGAAAACATTTTAAAACTAGAAATAAGTTTACTTATATTTCTTTAACTTTTCAAGTAGACACTAAGTCTTTATATAGGTTTAAAATTGCAATGTTACTCGACCGCTTTTTTTGTTTGTCGACCTCCACATGTGGAAGGCAGGCACCTCTCTGTACAGTCAACCAGGGGTCTTAAATCAGTTGTTATGCTTTCCTGAAAGGTAGGTAAACTCTAGAAATAAGGCTGGTAGTATGGAAAATAACCGCATTTAGCGCGGGAACACTAACTTAACTTTAAAGCTGGTGTCTCTACATTTTTGTAAAATAACCTCCAGTATGTGAAGACACTCGACCCTGTTCTGAAGTGATATTTACCATGGACCCACAGCTAAGCGGTAGCTTTCTCCTTGTATTTTGCTTAGCAATTGTTCAATGAGTAAACACTGTTTATCCAGAAATAAGGACACTGTTCTGCACCAAAAGGCTAATAAAACAAGTTAACAAAAAACTAAATCTTTGAGCCCTCCTGCCAGAACTCTGTACATCACGTTTCTGTTACTCCTTTACTGTAAAGATACATTTCTGCAAAAAGGTACAGCTTAGCTATTTTTTATTTACTTTGTCTAAAGGCTTAAACACGGGCAACTTGGTTATATCTGGAGTCTGCAATCTGGTAGGTATTCAAAGCACAGACTTTTAATAGACATTTATTGTGCACAATCACTGTGAAGAGAATTCAGATGTGAGCGATGCACAAAAGGGAAATGTATCTAAAACCTGTTCACTGTGTCATCATTCTATGCTTTGTAGAAGGGCCCCACTTATTGCTCAAAAACCTCTTTCTGATTCCAAAGTTACTGCAGACCACCTTTTCCCTGAGATGTAAAGAGGTCATCAATGATGACTTGCCTGTTGGAGAGATCCTGGAGCGCTGGCCTGCCCTAAAGATGGAGTCACAGGTGAGTTTTTTTTCTTTACTTTTGTGTTTTGTGTGAGCAGATGAGGCTGTGACCCTGACAGGTTTCCTGACATTAACAAGTGTAAGAATCTCAACGTCAGTCACTAAATCTGACAAGCATTTCACAAATTAAAAGTTTTGCCTTGTTTAAATGTGTTAACACCTTCATTTTCCTTTTCTTTTGAAATGCACTTCAATGTAACTTAAAAATCAGTTTTTTATTTTTACAGATCTGTGCAAAGTTTCACAGCATTACAAACATCTACCTGAAAAACCACTTCTATGCTGAGTTAGACAGACTTGTCTTGAGGGTTTGTTCAGGAAAGCTGCACGCACAGGGAAGGTATCCGAAGTCCTGGATCAGCTCTTCAACACTTATGACCTCCAGGTGAGTTGATCATACTTCTTCATGTATGATAATAATAGGGCTAAATGACGATGTCATTGTTGATGGATGACAGTCTTCTATCATGAAAGACTGTTTGAAAAAAAATCATAATCAAGTCTTCCACTCATTATATTGTCATTTGACAGTTCGGTAAATATTACCCAACCTCATTTAAAGACATCATTCTTGTGATGAACTGTGTGCCTTCCCTGTTAAGCATTTCAAATTAAGAATAATGTTTTGTCACACTTAAGGAACAAGTTGACGTCAATGTCCAACTTGCTGCTGTCCTCCGTGCTCTCCCTACATGTATCTGTATGAGGATGACTCCAGGTTTCTGAAGCTGTTGGATGTAAGTCAACATATTATTTAGAATTGTAATGTGGCTTTTGAAGTCCTGGATGCTTGTCAGACTTAGTGACTGACATTGAGGTCCCTACACTTTATATTCACAAAGTAGTTACATGTTAATGTCAGGAAACCTGTCAGGGTCACAGCCTCATCTGCTCACACAAAACACAAAAGTAAAGAAAAAAAACTCACCTGTGACTCCATCTTTAGGGCAGGCCAGCGCTCCAGGATCTCTCCAACATCATCTATTTTACTCAGATTCTGTAATTTTGGAGAATAACTGCCACCAAAAATTGAATGAAGTAATAATTGTCCTGCAACATCTATCATGCACTGAAGCTTAGGTAGTTACAGTTCTCTGTTCTTGTCTTTAGGTGGCCCTGTCAGATGAATGCAAATCGACATACCAGCCGGGCTCCTCATGATCAGTGCCACTTCAACAGATGAACCAGATCTTCTGCCCCGAGAAGGTTGCAGTTGTGCTTGAGGGTAACACAGTTGTCGATTTCCCCACATTTTCTGATGCATTTGTCATGCTTTTTGCACTAATTTATGCACTGCATCTAAGTTACCCAAAAGACTGGGTCAATACATTTAAAATAAGTGTTAATGGGCCTCGAGGATGGCAAGTTCAAGCCTAGGTTATTGAGCCTTTAAAACAACCTTTTGACACTGAGTCACACACACACACACACACACACACACACACACACACACACACACACACACACACACACACACACACACACACACAAAATGTAAAACTTCACTGAATTATTTCTGTTCTTGGACTTGTGTAATTTTGGAATTGCAAAGAAATAAAATGCCTGTTGAACTCGAAGTTTGAATGTTTCCGTTGGAAATGCTTTGGTTTTTGTGGTGTATTTTATACGTTTTCCACTTGTATTAAGTCGTGATTGGCTTCGTGTTATATCAAGGAACAGAATCTGCCCATTAGTTAGCACTAGTAAACTATTTCTTATTAATACAGTTTCTGAACTATTGCTGAGTCTTTCTGAAATCAGTAGCAGACTTTCTTTGGTTGAAGTTTGATATTATATCTATAGTTTATTTTGCTCCTGTGTGGTGTTGTGAGGACAGGTCAGGAGATACAATCTTTACTCAGGTATATGTCATTCTGATGTTTTGACATGCTGCTTGTACTGAGGAAATCATTTTAATATTTACAAATGTTTGTTAGTACGTTAAATCTTGAACTGGGGATAATGTAAATGTTTTGATCATAAATGATCATAGGCTGTTTGCCAAAGTCCTTTCACTAATACATTTTTTTGGTAGGTTTTTTTCATAATCACTGTAATGTTTGGATGATGTTTTAGTCATTTAATAAAGTGATTTGCATTTAAAGTTCTGTGTTAAAATGTGTTTAATTTTCACTAAGAATTTGTGTATTTCAGGATATTGTGTTAACGCAACTTAAAAACATTGATGTAATCAGTTTCAACAAATGTTTTAAGTACTTCAAAATATAGTTTTGAGTTGGAATTAAGTAGAGTTTTTAATTATAGGAAAGTTTTCAAAACTAAATGAAACTCAAAATATATATATAAACATAATGTAAATAATTACTTATAGAGAACATAAATAATTTATGGTACCGCTTAACGTATTTGTGTTTGCAGTACTTCATTTTGATTTGTTCATTCAAAATAAAAAAAACATGTTAATAATACTTACTAATTCATGTAACATTAACCTGCAAAATTAAGTTAGGGTCACATAATAAAGCCAAGTTAATAGAACTTAAAAATTATGTGTCTTAAGGTGGTTCAACTTAAAATTTTCAATGTAATCAGTTTCAACTATTTTTTTGAGTTCAATTAACTTATCTGGGTTTACAGTGTGGAGTATTCCACAGACCACGTATTACTTTCTTTTGCACAATCTGTAGGTTTTTCAAAATAGCTAGGAAAAGTATTGCACCATATACAATTGCAATGATTTACACAAGGTTCATATCAGGATCTGTATATAGTTACGAGTGCTGAGAGAGGGAGTAAATGTCATCAATATGGACCCCCAAGACATTTGTGGACTTTACTCTATTGGTGTCCTAGCTGATATCTTATTTTACAAACATGCTCAGAATTGTTTTGTTCTTCTTTTAAGAGTGGAAAACTATATAATTTTTCTTACTGATATTAAGCGAATGTCTTCCATTTCAACCAATTAAGTAACTAAAAAGGAGTGGCCCCAGGATAGACCCGAGGGGTACCCCACATTTGAGAGGTTTACGTAAGGAATTATGGTAATTTATAAATACATGTTGTTGTCTCAATGTACACATACATCCCTTTCCAGTATTATGTACTGCACCTAAATATTTTAGTGGTACCCAGTACAAGCCAACTACCCAGACCTAACTTCCCCTCCCCTGACAATAATGTTCAAGGACACACGCAGTCCGGAAGGCTTCCAGAGAACTATACAATCAGAAGAAAGTGGACACTTAAGGGGGACGTCTTAGCAGCTGAAATGAAACATTTCAGAGAGAGGCTGAAAAAGGCTCTAACATTAGGGTTTTCACGGACAAATAGAGTTTTTGTGAGCTGAAAATCATGCAAAGATACTCGATCAGGTTCACAGAGTGTCATTATGGAAGCTGAAAATACTTTACTTTTTAAGCTGCCTGATTATTGCTGATGCAGATTTGTAGTTGTCCTGTCCATTTCCCCGTTGCCAAAAAATAAATCCCAGCACACACACTCTCATTTCTCAGCAGTGTGTTCCCGCTCTGTCCACTCAGACAGAGAGAGTAAGAGCAGCTCATTCTTCTCTCCTCCTCCTCCCTGAGTTGTGACAATTCAATCTGTTCAGCGTCTTCTAGTATGAATTATGGATGAACCCTGCAACCTCTAAATGTGGAGGGGATTTACCTTGATGGAGAAGCTCTGTGCTTTATAACTGTAACAGCCTCGGTGTGTGAAAAGCAGAGAAAATGTTGCATCATTGTGTCCTCGGGCCATTTTTCCCCCAATCAAATTCAGCTTGAAATTTGAAAGATTGGATTCATTATAATCTAAATAAATAATGACCTTGTTGGTTTTATTCACATTTTTCATCCCTTAGCCATTCAACAGAGTTCCTTTTTGAGTCTTCATAATTTAGAATTAAATATGAATGAACTTAGGGCTCAGACATGACCTTCAGTCGGCAGTGTGGACGTCCTCTCGGGCATGAAAATCCCTTCAGCTGCTACACGAGGCCTGAAGGGTTCAGTGTTTTAACAACGTGAAATCATTCGGGGCGCCTTAAAAATCAATGATCCCACTCCGTTAATCCCCGTGTTAAGAAGACAGAGTTTTATCTCGCGTCTGACATGTCTGTCAGGAGAGTGATTAAACGTCAGATCTGAATCCGGACCAGACAGACAGCAGAAGTCACTCACAGGTCACGGCTGAGTTTGTCTGGGAATGATTTTCTCAGAACTTTGAACCTCAGCTCCGTCCTCGTCTTTTCTGCTCCGTCTCGTTGGTGTTCAAAAACAATAAAAGGTTGAACAGAGTTCAGCCTCCATCTGACCGGCTGACATTAGTGTAGAACAGAAGGAGAATTGGCAAACCCTAACCTCCCGAGTTTTGTTGGGCTTGAGGGCCAGTCAAGTCCGTTTTTAGCTAGGTTTCAAGCACAAAAAACTCAGCCAATGGCGACTATAGCAAACCCGAAGCATCAAGTAATATCGAGGTCAGAAATGGAGGACCAACCTGTTGTTTTCTGGCAACAACCCGAGCGTTTAACTTGATTAAAAAAGTGTTGTAGTACTCAAAATCAGTTTTGGTCTCAAGCCCACTTTTTGAAGGTCTCGGTCTCAGAATCAAAAGCATTTTACTCGGTCTTGTCTCGGCCTCAGACTGGGTGGACTCCTGATTATAAGACCACCACTGATTAGCTATTTTCCCACGTTACTGTGATTAGAAGGAAAACTCCTCTTTCTAAAAGAACAAAAAAACACAATTCATTTGTAATTTGATGTTTATCCCACGGTTACGGTCTCAACCTTCTCCGTGTTACGGTCTAAGTGAGTGACACGCCCCCCTACACACAAGATGATGATTTTTCATTGATATTTATGGTCTTGGTCTTGGTCCTGGTCCTGGTCTTGGTCTTGGTCTTGTCTCAGTCTTGTCCTGCCTTGGATTTGGTCTTGACTCGGTTTCGATCCCTAAATGTCTTGGTCTTGGGAAGGTTGCAGAAGTTACTTTCCAGTTGAGCTACCATCTTGTCTTCCTTATATATATTTTCCACAAGTGTTTGATACCTGCATTTGAGGGATCAACACAATAAATGTGTATATGTATGTCTATATAACTCTACAGATCGGACATAGATCCAAGAAAGATATCGGCTGATATGTCGGTATCAGATTCTTTCTCTCCCTAATGTCAATATCAGTACCAAATATCCTATATCGTTTTATCCCTGATCGTAACAATCACATATATTATGATTCTTGTTGAAAAAGGAAGGTCCTTAATCATAACCATATGGTCCAAAAATACACAACAGAAGGCACTTCTGACAGGCTCTCGTTTTTATACTTAGTGGAGCGATTCAATAAATAGAAAGTAAAAAAAAAAAGTGTGTGTGTGTGTGTGTGTGTGTGTGTGTGTGTGTGTGTGTGTGTGTGTGTGTGTGTGTGTGTGTGTGTGTAGAGCTCTGCTACGTCTGCAGAATGGAAAATGAGATTAAGTTTCTGGTGCTTCAGTGAGAAAAGTGTGACAGTCAGTTAGAATAAGAAGCTCAGTCAGTCATTTATAAAAGCCAAATATTGCATTTGATCACCGAGGGGGGGGGGGGGGGGGGGGGGGGGGTGATGAGGATAAAACACCTCAGGAGAGAAAAATGATGGAGAGTTTTTTTCCCCCTGGGTTTCCACAAGCTGCAGCTCAGGCTGAAAACCTTCAGATGATACTTCCTGTCTGTCAAGGGTTACAGTTGGTCAGTGCCTTTTCATTGACCCATATTATTGCTGCAAAGACACCCCATAACGCCCTGAGTGCATCTGGGGGGTAAAGAACTGCTACGAGTGCCTGTGGAGTGGGGCTGTGTGCATATACAGGCGATCAAATTAAATTAGTGGGAAAAATGTATTTGAGCAAACTCAGAGATCTCACTGTTGCTTTGCTCCTAGACGAGGAACGGGTGAAATGTCATCAACATAGACTGTAAATATTAATGGCCGACGCCTGAGTGATGTCAACCATCTGTTCCTGCAGGGGGCGCTGGAGGCTCATCGGCAGCAGCCGCCATGCTGGAAATGCTGTCTCAGCCTAACTTTCAGTCAACCTAACGACAGGCTGAGAGCTGGAGCTGAGGCGGGTTTTAAACCTCCTGACAAACCGTTACACCGCACCCACCTGTCAATCAGGTCAGCTACACGCCTAACGATGGATAATAGGTATCGTTCATAAAATCAAAATGGATACATTATTAAAAACAAATCACAGTAACTAATCAGATCTATTTGTTTTTTTGTACCAGGCTGTGAACATGTTTATTTCTGCTGTAAAAATGGCTTTTTGACTTCCTGTGCTTCTGCAGCCAGCCTCTAGTGGACACATGATGAACTGCAGGATTTTGCACTTCAGCATTGGCTTAATTTTTCAACACCGAGGTTGTCATGAAAAAAGGATTGTTGCATGCATTCGCATTAAGTTAACAAAGCTGCTGACGTATGAGATCATAGTTCGATTTATATGCCTTATTTTCTTGACGCGTCATTTTTGAAGAAACTGAAATTAACTTGTTATTTTGACACTGCAATAAACCAATGTTGACTCTCACTAGAAAATGGGAAACCAGGCCAGCTGGTTTCAGTCTTGATGTTGAACTATGTTAACCTGCTGCTGTATGTAGCTATTAATCTAATTAATGAGAGTAGTATAATTAATCTTCTTACATAACTCTCTGCCTGACACATTCACGCTTCAGCAATCAAAACTAAAACTCTGCAGGAACATTAAAACAGGGCTAAATCATCCATGAGACACAAGAACAAAAAGCATGTTTTTAGGCTTCATAGAGGCAGTTGTTTATGTGAGCTGATGTGTTGGGTTGCATCAGACCACACAGGTGACGGGATATTGACTCCACCTCGTGTAGTTGGACAGTTTCAGGTGTGAGTTCGAGCAGAACGCTCCGTGACCATTAGGACTAATGTGGTAATTTGACAGAGAGCAACTGAGCGTTCCACTGCAGTGCTGGGTTAATGTAGTGTCCACTTTCATTTCCTGGTTATTAGTGTGGAGTGATTTCGACAGCTTTTCTGGGAGTTAAATTCCCACTGCTGTTTGTACTCGGCTGCTGTATGTGAAAAGTCCTTCATACAGAGAAGCGTTCACTCTTCATCCGTTGTGTCATCAAAGCTTTATCCACATTTTCTTCTCACTTTCTCTTTTCTAATCTTGACTGCTTTCATCTCTACCCCCAGAGTGCACACACAGGATGAGAAAGTGAGGAGTAACAGGAGCTAAATTACTGCAATGAGACATTTTGGGTACATTGACATCTTAAACCACTAAACCATCACTAAACCCTGCTAGCTGTTTGGCTCACATGGACTCCCGATTTGGACACTGCAGTCTTTTGTGGATCCTCTGACCTTTCCTCTAGCACCACCATAAAGTTGAAATTGTTTATGTTAAATCAAATGCTTCACCATCTTTTCTATAACCCATGTAAAAGGTTGGGATTTCGTGTTTTTGACCGTCTAGGTAGCATTGTAAAAGTAAGGGCAAGAGCCGAGAGGGCGCAAGACGAGAGGGCACGAGATGAGAATGCAT
Source organism: Labrus mixtus (assembly GCF_963584025.1). NCBI lineage: Eukaryota > Metazoa > Chordata > Actinopteri > Labriformes > Labridae > Labrus > Labrus mixtus. The sequence goes on from NC_083625.1 coordinate 721,434, forward strand.
GAGACTGGCAACACCCACAACACCCACGGGTGAGACGCGCCTGCCGCTATGTAAACTCGGTTGATCTGCTGTTGTAAAAATTAATTCTCCTCTTATAAAAGGAACTTTGTTTCTTTTTAGCGTGAGATGAGTCATGTAAAAGGAGTTTTGTTCCACTAAGGCTGATTATTTCTGTGTGTGTGACTGGGCAAACATTAGGTTAAAACTAATTGGTTTTATCAATCTCTTAATATGTTTTAAAGGTAATGACAAATCTCTTTAAACTCCCAAAGCGTCTGAAACAAAGAGATCTTTTTAGGACTATTTCAATGATGTGGGAATTCATACAGTAAGAGATTAAAGGTTGAAAAATCTTCACTGACCAGTTTTCTGCCTCTTCGAGCCCCTCAGTTGAATCCGTGTACTGTATTGGTTGCCGTCCAGTATCCGCTGCGGTTCAGGTCACTTTGTAGCCTGAGCAGATGGTTGCAGACGGCAGCTTCTTGGACAGCAGCAGGGTTGTCAGACGGCCAAGGCACATGAAGCCAATATTTGAGTTTCCTTGTCCCCTAAACCTCACTCCAACCTGGGTCAAAATCTGTGTCCACAGCATAATATTTGTATGTATGAGTTCTATACATGGGTTAGTCTGGTGACACACTTCATGATTTTGGGCCCGATTTACCCACAACCACAACAAACAGGGGGGTGTGGCCTAATACAAGGCTCGTCGCAACCCATCATTTGTCCAAATAATCCTCAAGTGTTTGGTGTCACTACGATTATTTTACTGCTCCTGATCCAGTCGGAGCCTCACCGATCTGGAATCATAAATATCAGATGTAGAATATTTCAAAAGAAGAGCAGCTCATGGGATAATGGCAGCAACACGAGTGCCTTTCAAATGTCCCATGATGCAGCTGACGATGTCGATTGTCCGACTTATTTGTTTGTCTGCTGAAGTCACATTAGGTCATGTGAGTTTCTGAGAGATCTCATGGCTGTGGAATCACAACTTTAAAAGTGTTACTACAAACAGCCGGTGACAGTTGCATTTTTGTCTTTTAATGTGGACAAATATGTTTTGAGAACTGAGCGTGTGTGGAACGGGATTCTTTTTTTAAATACAGGAGGAAAACCTCAGTTTAAAGAAATACCCGCCTACATGTGGACTAGGCCTAAATGTAGAGTCTAGATGAGGCTGCATGGTCCTGTTGAACCCACAGGACTAACATCCTTAAAGTTTGTTTTGCTCTGTGACTTCAATTTACATCAAAAAACATGCAAAATTAAGACTATCCTCGACAAAAGCATCCCCGCATTTAGAAAAAGCTTTCTGAACGCTGTGATCTGTTTGGTGTGTTTAACAGATACTCCTCTCCTGGTGCCCTTCTTTCTTTTTCACAACAAATTAGATGTTGGAGCTTCAATGACATCCCACGAGTAAAAGGAAAAATAAATCTCCAAACAAAATTAACAAACACTGACAAAATGAAACAGAAATAGTAGGCATTGAAAAAGCCTTTTGAACAGCTGTGGTTAATGGTAGATTAGTGATGGCTCCAGAGGAAGAAAAAAACGCAGCCTGGCTTCCAACCTGTCTCTCTTCACTGGAGGCTTGTTTACTTCGACTCTCCTGTTTGGCGCAGGGTTAATAGCATCCAATCAGCTCAGGGCGTCTGGGATGAAAAAGCTGTCCAGTTTGTATGTTGGCCTCTAACTCAATCACACAGTCTGAACCAAAACAACAATTTTCTCTGCTGTGTCCGTGTTCCCACTACCAGGAAGGGGAGTTTCTGTTTCTTTAGTTTACTGCAAACTGTGAGCATCTTTGGGTTTTCTTTTCTTGATTCACAGTATTGGCTCCAATCCATCAGAGTCTTTAGTGTTGTGTCCATAAGCTGTCATGGGGGGTTTCTTCTTTCTGTAAAAGATACAGAATTCAGTGAGTTTTTCTACTTTTGTTGTTGTTACGGCCGTACATTGTTTATTGCATTGTGGTGTGTGAGAGTGAGACCTCTGTGTGTGTTGCGTGTGTGAGGATCTTTGATGCACCTGCAGGTGGAGATCGGTGATTGGTTGGAGGAGTCAATCAGCTGGAGGGAGGACGCCGCAGTAATTGGTTGGGAGTCGGGTCAATTCTATAAGGCTTGCTGGGATCCTCAGGAGGAGCGGCGCGTGTTAACTGACAGCAGCAGCAGCTTGTTATTCCTCAGCCTCCAACTTTGTCCCTCATCATTGTTAAAGCCTTGTTCTTTAAGTTTTTCGTTAGCTCTGAATTGTGTTTTTCTTGTTTGAGCAAATCTTTTGATTGAGAAGCACTTTTTTCTTTTGTGCTCATTTTGTCTCCTGTTTTTGGTTTTGTTTAAAGGTCCCATATTCTTCTTCTTCTGGTTTTATATGCTCTTTAGTGTGTTTTCAAAGTCCTGTGCATGTTTAGGCACATCTATGTGCAAAAATCCGCGGAAACGCGGCTTCTCCTACGTCCTGTTAAGTTAAGTTTAGAGATTGTTCTTTGTTGATAGTTGTTTGAATTTGTGTAGTAAATAAATCCTTGTTAATCAAGATCAGTTTTTGCTTTTGGTTTAGGGACCGGGGAAGTAACTTTCCGGGGTTTTATGTTACAAACCTGCCCCCCTAGACGGGTGCGTAACAGTTGTGTAAGATATCCTTATTCCTTGTATATATGAGGCCCCAAATGGTCTGAGGTAAAAAAAAAAAAAACAAACCTGCTAGTCCGTTAAGAGGCGCCCAGCTGAGGCAGCTTTTAGTTTCTGTCTACCTCAGCAGTAGAGCTAGCGGATACCATTCTGTTAGCTCTTTTAAAACAGGTTTGAAAACATTTGTGTTGTGTGTGATTTGGTGTTTGAGAAGTTTTTTGAAAGTGTCCAGAGATGCAACAATAAGGGAGAGAGTCCCAAAGGGTGGAGGCTGAGCTTAGTGGATGGAAGGGTGCTGAGGTAGAGCTGCGTGTCATCGGCGTAGGGGGAACATGTTGATGGTGAAAAGTAGAGGGCCAAGCACAGAGCCATGTGGCACGCCTTGGTTAACTGGGGCTGAGGAGGAGCTGGAGTTGCTGATGGCGACAAACTGTTGCCTGATAGAGAGGTAGGAGTGGAACCAGGAGAGAGCTGTACCGGAGACGCCAAGGTGTTCAGTTATAGGCGGTGGAGGAGGATGGTGTGGGAGACTGTATCAAAAGCTGCAGAGAGGTCTAGGAGGATGAGGAGGCTGATGGAGCCTGAGTCAGCAGCGATCATGGGGTCATTGGTCATTTTGATGAGGGTGGTTTCTGTGCTGTGGTTGGGTCTGAAACCAGATTTGAGGGGTTCATATAGTTCATGGTTGGACGTGTGCCGGTGGAGTTGGGCAGTAACTTTCCAAGATTTTGCTGAGGAAAGGAAGGTTGAAGATCGGCTGGAAGTTGTTTGGGTCCTCTGGGTCCAAACCTGACTTTTTTAGGATGGGTGTGACTGGAGGGGACTGTGCCAGATTCCAGGGAGGAGTTGATGCTATTGGTCCTGGTGGAGCACAAAAGGGGGAGACAAGTCTTAACCAAGGCGGGCATGGGTTCCTAGACAATCATCAGACCTCTACAGTAGCAGCTGATCAAAGTTTCTAAAACAATCAGGGCCTACAACCGACGTCCAAGTTTTCCCTCAGCTTACCTTCCAATAAACAAACAGCCTAAGCTGCTGTCAGTCTTCCTCTCTCTCCTGACCTCAGCCATCAGTCTTCTCCATCGCTATCCAAGTCTGGCATGCCCCCCCCCCCCCATCCCGTCGGCTTTGATTCCTCCTCCTCTTCGTCTCCTGCCACCTATGAGCCTTCCATTTAAATTTAAAAGGGCCCACAGGACGCTCCGCCTGTCTGTGAAGAGCTCTCTGCCGCCCTGACCTGGATAATATATGGCTCTTTTAATGACTGGTAATGAAAGTTACCACCTCGACACTTAGCACTGACGTCTCTCTCCTCTGCCCTTCTCGGTTATTCCTCTTCACTTCCCTCATTTTTAATTCCTTTATCTATTTCAATTTATTCCTGTCTGTTTCTCTTAGTCTGTGTCTGTCTCTCTGAGGAGTCTGAGGGGTAAAACTATGGATGGTAATTATCTTCCTCTCAGGCCAGTCCGTCTCTCTGAGAGTGACACACTCGCTCTGCCATTTTGTTCCATTACTGAGTGACAGAGGGGGAATCAGCGCTGCCCGATGAAGACTGATGTGACACATTTAACACTCAGCTGTCAGGAACATGTCACTCTCCTTTCACTTTTTACCAATCTGAAGGATGTCGAATCAGCAAAACTCATTCTGCCTTTTTAAAGGTTGAACTGGCTGTGTTAGAAAAATTTAATTCGACTAAAACTTTGCAAATGTTCTGGCAGCTAGGAGCCAAGTTTTCAAGTTCTCATGACCTTCTTTATGTCGGATTATGTAGAGCTTTGTATTGCAGGTTTACAGCCAAGCATGCAAAGCTTTACCACACCTGCCAACATCCAGAGGGTTATGGTGGGGTTAGCAGTCAGGGGTGAGGGGGTTGAAGGGGTGCAGCATGTCCTCTGTATGAAGGTCGATATCGTTGGTGTACCCTTCTGTGCCTCGACGCTGTGCTTGGGCCGTTGGGAGCTGATACGCTGTGTCACTTCATTTTTCAACTTCTACTTTGAATAACTTTATTTTCCCTTGGGAACTTCAGCTGTGTGAAAGCTTCTGTGCGTGTACAGTTAACATAGATGACACACACACACACACACACACACACACACACACACACACACACACACACACACACACACACACACACACACACACACACATGGTATGACCGTCTGTAAGTCAGGCTGAGTGCATGAGTATACTTGCTTTTAACATCAGTCTTGTGTATGCTGCGGTGGTATGGAGCGTTGCTTTTGCACGTCCTCAGAAATGACCTCTACACGCCCCTCGAGATGCAATATGCACATAACCACTAGAGCAGGACTTTTCAACTCTATTGTTCAGGGGGCCACATTTTCAGAAAGATAAGAACCTGGGAGGCTAGAAAAGCCCTGATTTACGTGGTGCTCCCTCTAGAGGAATCCTGCAGTAACACGCTTTGTACAAAGGTAAGTATGTGAACATTTACGTTCATGATTCAGCCGGTTGTCTACGCTTACATATGGTTCAAAAGCGAGTATATTTAAGCCTTTACATGACGCACGTGTGTGCATATGCATGGGACTTTTATGAAATAATCAGACGTGCAGGAGTACGTCCGGTTTGCCGGTTTATGACAAGAAATGGATACAGCGTGCACACACACACGCATCACATTCAACATCCAAAACGCAATTAAAAGTACTGGGTGAGTAAAGCTTGTAAGCTGTACCAAATAATGCATGACAGATTAGCAATAAATAATGCAAAAATGATACTATGGGCTAAAAATGAATAAATTGTAATTGGAGTTGAGCTTGTATATTTCTTTTCTTGACTATTCCGCGCTTCATTAAGTTGCAGCTCATGCCTACCTCACTCTGTAAAACAAACCTCTTACTTTATCGCCGGCTCTTTCAGCATCACGTCGTCTGAATAGAGCTACAAAAACTTCTTCTGTGTGTCTCAGGAAACTGAATTTATGGACACTTTAACATCTCCAGAGTCTCTCTCTCTCTCTCTCTCTGACTGTCTGGTACCTCAATCAGAGCCTTGTGTGTGTGTGTCAGGATGTGATGTTTGATTTCCCTCGATGTTTAAAGTCTTTTCCATGTCTTTATTAATAACTGGTGTTGAGATTCACACACACACAGAATCCTTCCAGTAACCAGCAGTACTCAGGTTAATGTAAAGTACATCAGATTATGATGATTTATATTATTATTACAGCTTCTCTGTAATCCTTTAAGCTCATTAAAGTCATTCGTCTTTAACTCTTACTTCAGCACCTTTCATTCCTGACTCTAAATTTTTAACCTGTATCCCTTTTTGACTCCGCGCACACTTCTAACACTCCTTCAGCGGCTTCTCCTTAAGCCAACAATGCAGTTCAGCTCCCAGCTGTGCATCAAGCTATATGGGTCAGTGTCAGCTTTTCAGCAGCCGGCAATATCCCCACAAATTCCTCCCGACAAAAAAAAAAAAGTATTCACTCTATTTAAAGGCTTTCTCCTCCATGTGCACCCTGTGTGCATGTTTCTCTCCTGCAGAAATGTTAGGGGGAAAAAAACACTTCTGTAATTATGGGGAGTAGAGTCTGTTTTGCACGGCAGTTAAGCGAGTTTTCCACGCTGCTCCCTCCAAATGAAAGTGTGTAAATGCTGCATTTGGCGGGAAAAGGCTGCGTGCAACAGCTTGGGAATAGCTCATAGAAACTGATGAAGAGCAGGACTGCAACATTTAGAGGAACATGAATCAAAAGGACAGGGTGGATTTTTGCAGATTGTTTGGTCCTTGGAGTTTTTAAAGTGTAGTATGTGCTGCAGAGTAGGCTTGAAGTACTCCAAGACTTGAGTGCACTTTTCACTTTTTCTCATCTTGGAATAGAAAGCATTTTTACTCGGCCTTGTTTCTGTCTCAGACTGGGCGGACTCTGGATTTTAAATCAAGACCGGTCAAAACTGATCGGCTACTAAGTCATTACTGTGATTAGAAAGAAAACGCCTCTGTCTAAAAGAATGTAAAACTTCAATTCATTCATAATCAGATTTTCATCCCCCGGTTACGACTGCAACCTTCCAGGTGTTACGGTCTGAGTGACACGCCCCCTAAACACAAAATGATGATTTTTCAGAGATATTTATGGTCTTGGTCTTGACTTGGCCTCCATCCCTTAATGTCTTGGTTTCCGAGCACTCTGTTCTCAGTTAGTTTGGTCTTGACTACAACACTACTACAGAGGATACAGAATTTAAAGAAGGGAGGGTGTCTGTGCTGAAAGGGATTCAAGAAAAAGAAAACATGAGAGAGAAGTTGTCTCTGTAAAAAATTAGATGACTTTAGACTTTAGACTTTATTGTCCCCGAGGGGAAATTCTTTTTCACAGCACCGTTACTGTCCAACAGACAAGTCCCACCAAAGAACATTTATACACAAAAAAAACAGAGAATAACACAAACAAACAGACAACAGTCAAAAGTTCCCACTCCGGCCTGTTCAGCGAGGCCTTTTGTTCAGGACCGTTATTACAGCGGGGATCAGGCTCCTCCCGAGGCGAGCCTTTCTGCACCTCAGTGCTCTATACCTCTGTCCTGAGGGGAGTGGGGCGAGGTGAGTGTTCAGTGGGTGTGTCATGTCCTGTTCTATTGAGGTTGCAATGCGTGTGATGGCCCTGTTATTGAGTTCTGTTAGGTTGGGTGTGGGGAGACCGATTATTCTGGCAGCTTCTGGCAGATAATTTACTCGGCTAATTAACAACCCTTTTCCATTTTACAATTCCAAGGTTACCAACAGAATCAGAAGGCTTTTTATTGGCTGGGATTCCCGACCACATCATTTCTTTGTGTTTGTTTTCTTTGCCTCTTCCTGCTCTCGGAGCGATCATGCATATTTCATGGATATACGCCTCTTTTAGGAGAAAATTATATTTGGAGAATGAATAAACAAAAGGGATTTGATTATCTGAACTGAACTCCCAAGTAGAGCTCTCAAACTTTTATATTTAGAGACCACGTGCCTGCAGGGAAGACTGTGTGTGAGTGATGTCTGTGACACACTGTCCTTATCATTTACTGAAAGGCAAATACTGTTCATGTTCTGAATACAGAGGATATTGAATATTTCTTCTTTTTCATTTTTAACTCGGGTAGAATCTTCAGCTGATGATACGAGGATCTTCTTGATCAGGCTTGTGATTCAAGTCGTTGCCAATTTAGTGTTTCTTATAATTTGTTCTGGAAAATGTAAATGTAAAAGATTTCATCGAACTTTTAGCCGGTGATACACTCTGGGATTTCAGGCTGATTCTGACCCAGTTTTTGAGCCGTGCATCTAAAACACCTGAAATATAAAAATGCACAGGTGCAGCTCTTATAATTAGAATATTGTGAATGTAAGTCTAGTGTGAAGTTTGCACAGTCAGGGATTTAGGGCACCATGTCATCTGCTGCTGTTGGTCCACTGTTTATGAAGGATGGTGTTGATACTGATCAGAACTCTCAAGAACAGCTTTCGATGTTCTGCTTTGCTTCTGGTCACTTCCTGATGTTGTTTCCTCCTCTCTAGATCCTTGCTTTTTTTGTTCTTACTCTCTGATATACATCACTTTGAATAAAAGCTTCAGCTAAATGAATTGCAGAACTTCATGTTGTCTGCTGACAAACGTTATAGAAATGCTGATTTCCTTTTCCAGCGGTACCTGGCACCTGCCCACAGAGCCAAGACAACCAGTAACTGCTTTGCTGACCGTGGTATTACTGCGCTTGATCGACCAGCCAACCAGCAAACCACTCCTGAGTGTTTGTGAAGACGTTGGATGCGTTGGAGTGAACGTATGCAGGTCATAAGAACGATCTGCGTCCTCCTCCACCTCTCCTCCTTTTCTCTTTGAACAGAATTCTTTACTGTCTTCATGCACAGGAACTTGTTTTGCATTTCACGCTCCAGCAGTCGCACTAAACAAACTACTCTGTTAATTTCCTCTGCGACCCTCTTCTCCTGTTCTATAGCTGTATTTTCACATCCGCCCTTCTCCTTTTTTTTTATCTCACCTTTTCGTCTTCCACACCCCCCCCCCCTGTATTTCTTTATCTGTCTCCAAGCTCCTCTGCTCTATTTTCTACCATATACCAGTCTTAAAGCCACACAGCTCATGCTGCTCTTTTAGTTTCCAGTGTGGCTGCAAAGCCCCGAGCAGATCCGTAATATTCCTTATTGCTGCCTCAGTAACTATTTACCCTGTGAGCTGTGTTCTGTTTTTGTGTATTCAGTGCCAGAGCTGGGCTGGGTGAACTAAACCCCAGAGGGTGAAAGCGAGACAGAGAGGAGGAGGGGAGGAGGGGAAGTGAGGCCTTTCAAAAAATCCCTCCTGGACCAGCCTGTATCATCCTCCTGCTTGCTCCCACCACTGCCCTTTTTTAATGACATTTCGGGGGGGAAAGAAAGAGGCTGAAAATCATCACAGGCCGGCCCAGGGGGGAAACATGAGGGTCTGTAATGGAGTTCATGAGAGCAGCGAGCTGTATTGTTAGAAGAAAACATCGGCTCGCTGAGCAAAAGTAGAGGGTAGAGGGTATAAAAAACAGATTCATGCTCGCAGTTTAAACACCACATTGGAGTAATATGACGCTGATTTAATTTAAAAAATGTTTTACTAATCTGGGACCATGATGCAAATCTTGGACCAGAGAAGGTAGGCGCTTTTAAGGCGACCCTCTACACGGCCGTTTTGGACGCCCCTCGGTTTGTCAGATATGAGAGCAGTTATCAGGTCAACAGGTGTTGCAGCGATGGAAGCGGGCAAGAGAAGTGGTTCAGATAGAAGTGATTGTACCCGACCTAAAAAGCCTCTGCATGTTTCTAATAAGCTCCACGAGCAGAAACGTGCTCAAACTAGGATCAATATTGGAGATGCTTTTGAAAAATGGAGAGAGGTTAGAACACAGAAAGGTTTACAGACCCATGCAGAGCTGGATAAACACTGAAGCTTCAGAGTCCACCACATGGTGACCTGAGTGAGCATCGAGTATTTAAAATGTCACATCATGTGAGGATTCTGTTTGTACAGCTGGCTGATTCTCTTCTCTCTTGGAAAAGTAATTAACACAAGGACGTCTCATTTTGAAATGACACTGTCTAAATTAATCTAAAGAACTTAATGGAACTGATTTTAAAAAGTAAAGCCGTAAATCAGATTGGATTGAAAAGAATCGTACTAAATGTTCTATAGTTTAATGAATCGATGAAATAGTTTGTGACAGAGTGACTCACTGCTCTACTAGTTTTGTATCTACGTTTAAATGCTGGTATTGTGACTCTGTTCCTAACATAATGAACTGCTGTCAAACACTGTTGAGAGTAACACAGTACAGTGCTTTCAGTCAGTGCGGTGGCAGAACAATCAGAATCAATCCTTATTTGGTGAGTCAGTCTGCTCTGTGTCGCTGCAAAATGACCTTCATCACTGCAAATCACATTTTCAGTCGTAAAGATTTTTACTTTATTCCATGTGAATGACATTGTTACAGTGGGGAGAGGGTGAGAGAGACGGACGGGGAACACAATGAGACACTAAGTGGTGTCACTTTCTTTTTGTTTGCATGTAGCTACAACATACCTTTATTTTTCTGCCTCCTCCTCTGTCCCCTGGCTTTTGAATTAAACCCAAAATATTGTTTCCCATAGAATGACACTGAACCTGGGTGGATGCTGAGGTGGTGGTGGGGGCTGAGTGAGAGTGCAGTACTGCTGCAGGTCAGAGCTGGCAGTGAAGGAGCACAGGGAGAGACTTCAAATAGACCGCTAAGAGGAAGGAGGTGATGTCAGGTGGTTGTTGAGAATGATGCCGGTCAGGTGTTAAATCAGTGCAGCTCGAGTTGACTGCCTGAAGCTCACAAGCGTCTCCTCATTGGTTTGAACCACCTTAAAGAAATAACCACCTCCTTTTCTTTAAGGCTCTGATGCACTTTAGCAAAACTTTCTGAATCCTTCATCAGCTTAGCGAAGAGAATCGATGTGCTGACTCTTGAATTCATGTTTTTAAAAACTGAAAGTGATCTTCCAGATAGTTGGATGTCGGAGAGCGTAACCTGGTCTGATATCCCACGAGTAAAATGTTACCAAAGTTCTCAGTTTGATTGTTTTCTAGAAGTCCTGCTGAGCTTGAAGAAGCCGAGAAATGTCTGTACATGCACTCCATCTTTTCACTGCTCGATGTCGGTTCTGAGAAACGGACTGAGATTAATGGCCTGTTGTGCTTAGAGCGGAGTTGAAAGTACACCAGGGCCAGTTTTTCAAAAAAATCACCCAGTTCTAAAGCGGGCCTGTCATCCATCTTGGAGTCAGGAGCTCTGCTGATCTCTGATGGTTTCTATAAGCATTACCTCGTTGTTATCACAGCACGGTAAAAAGTTACATTATTGTGCAAGTGTGCACATGTTAGTCAAAGTCGTAGAGATAATGGACAAGAAACTTTTTCTTCTTAACGCTGTCAGCCGGAGTCTTATCTCCAAAGAAATGAGCACACAGCAGTTATTGACTAACTGAACAAATAGTTTTAGATCAAATCGTTGACTTTCCAATATTGCAGCTTATTTGTTTTTGCCCTCTGCGGTCCTGATCCGATTTTGGAAGCAAAGTAAGACAACCTGTGTCTGAATCAATCATGGCAGTTCTCTTTGTGCCTAATGCGCAGAGATAGAAAGAGAACCACAACAATGTAATTATTCTGAAAGCTCTCCCAACTCCTCAGAGGAAGGGGGGAGAGGCCGGGTCTGGGATGGGACTCGTCCTCTATGAGCAGGTCCCGTCATGATAATGAATAGCTTATTGAATAATTCATACTGGGGCACAAGTCAAAAACATAAGCTAATATGTTTTTCAGAGTATGATGGATGAGGAGAGTCCTCAGTGCCGGGGATAATATTTAGTCTAAATGACTGAAACATGAGGTGAAACGTTAATGGACAAGTAACGGAGGAGGACATTGCTTCCATTGCATTCAAAGAGAATCCTTGGGCTCTTTTCTGATTTAGTAGGACTGTAACTGTGTTTTTAGGCCCGGCTCTGTTGGGCTCAAGGGGGGTAGGACACACTTGTGGACCCCTTGGGTATCTTTAAGTTATCCTATAAGGATAACAGCTAAAATTGCAAGCGATTACATGGGATGGGAAAAAAGGAACAGACACTTAAAGGTGACATATCCTCCTCTTCTTCTTCTTCAGTTTAAATAAGTGTCAGAGCTCCTCAAAACATGTGTGTGAAGTTTCTTGTTCTAAATCCACTCTGATCCTGTATTTGATCATGTCTATAAACCCCTCTATTTCAGCCCTGCTCAGAACAGGCTGTTTCTGTGTCTGTACCTTTAAATATGTAAATGAGCTGTGTCTGACCACGCCCCCTCTCTGGAAGGGCTTGGGTGTCTCAGTCTTTCTCGCTCCATGTCCTATTGTTTACGGTGAGAAGGCAGACTCAGAGGGCAGAACAAACACCTAGCTGTGGGAGTGTCACCCACCTGGGGGAGGGGCTACTGCCCTTTGTGATGTCATGAAGGGAAAATCTCCAAACGGCCTGTTTGAGCACACATTTTCTGAAAGAGTCAATCATAGCTGTGAGATATAGAGATGTTACAGGGGCTGATATCACAGACTCTTTTGCGGAATAAAAACATTTAAACTTGTTTTTGTGTCCCCCTTTGTTGTTTATTTACATAAAAAATGATATTGTGATAGTTGAGTGAAACATCATCACTCTTGTTTCTCGCATCTCATAGGAGTAAGGCGGTTTTGGCCATGAAGAAAACTGAGATCAAGTTGGATGTAGGCTGTGTCAGGGCAATGCTAACGTTAGCCACATTCGGCAAACCAAATGAGATAATTAAGCATCTGATAATTTTGAATAAATTGTGCTCAGCTGATCTGTCTTCTAATTGAAACAACCATTCTGCCCATGAAGTGCGTCGTCTTCAAACTCAGAGCAGGGCAAAGGAAATCTCCATAAAACCAGCTGAAACTTCTTAAGAGACAAATTCAAATCGCCACTGAATAAAAAGACGGTTTGAATAGATTCACAGTCATTTGAAAATGGAGGTGTAGATGATTATGTTTTCCTCAGCTGCAGAATGTAAATGCATGCATGATTCACTTCCTGTCAGCAGTATTCAGATCCATCTTTCTGCACTTTGATCAGTTAACTGTGGATATTTCAACATGCCGTGTTTTTTTTTAAGAAGCGAGCTAAACGATGTCGACCACGCTGGGATGCTTGGACTTTAAGTACCTCCACTTCTCTTCCATTCTGCTTTTCTTACAATGCAAAGTGAAGGCCTTGTCTCCACATTAAAACCCTCCCTGCCTGGTAAATTGCCTGCAGCTTCCGACCTCCACGCCTCCAGGTTTGTTGCACAGAGCCGCGCTGAACTCACTTCCCCACCTCTCATGAATATGTTTGTTCTGTGGGAGGATCGGGAGGAGCGTGCTCACTTGACCCATAAAGGAATGATTTCACATCAAAGTTACAGACGGATCCGACAAACACAGAGCTCATCTGAGGATATCGATCCTGACTTATTCTACCTTATTCTCTTTCTGGCTTTCTTCCTCCTCCTGTGCAGAAATGATAGAGGCTGTATGTGTCGGAGATTATAAATGAAAAATTCAGGAGACTCATTTAGCTCCACAGCATGGAGATCCATTTGCACGAGGAGTGAGCTCATATCAATCAAAACAGGAAATATCACGGCGGATAATTGGAAGGAATACATTTGCTTCCGTCTCAACAGGGTCAGTGCAAAAACTTGTAGCATTTCAAGCTGCTGTGTTACAACCTGTGTTCACATTCAGTCCTATTTTAAAAACCTGATTGGTACATCTGTGAATAGAACTGTCTATAGGATGTTACAAGACTCAAAAGATATTCAATACAACATCACTGCCTCTCGTGTGAGATCACTTAAATACATCAGCACGGCTGTAAATCGGCTGCAGACAGAACCTCTACAACTTCTCAACATAAAGTGTGATATTTGCTTCCAATGCTCTTTGAACTGCAGTATTTTAAAAGCGATGTGTCAGAAATACATATTGCTCCTTTAATGATCATTAGTGCACAACAGATCTGAATATAATCATTCCAGAAAACTCACTATTTCCCCATTTGTTGCATATGTCTGACAGGTTGAGACGTGATATTTCAGCTCAAGCTTCGACGTATATGGAGCAGTATGTGTCTTTATAAAAAAGAATATGAAAATAAAATTTGAAAGCAGTAAGTACATTTCATTTAATATCTTAAAACTCTGAAACTGGGACCGTCCGAGGAGCACATGAATGCAGCGGTAGTGCTTTCAGACTTAAATGCTACATATATCCCAATCAGTTTTCTTAATTATAGTCTCCATAACACCACCAGTTAGGAGCAAAGTAAAGCTAAGAACTCTTTTAACTGTTAGCACTTTGAACACAGAACCATCAGCTCGTCTGTACCAGTGTAGCTCAGCCTGCTGTGTCACACTGTGTGGTACTGATCCACATCAGTCCTCAGCTCAGGGTGCAGAGCGAGCTGCTTCTCATCAGGACACAGAAACACCCTGCACTGCTGCTGGGCGACTCGGTGTGTGTGTGTGTGTGAACATGATGTGTTGACTCAGTGCACTAAGGAGTAGTTGATAGAGGTTGTTAGCTGCTGGGCGGCTGGAGAGAGATCGGTAGCCGCTGCACGCCTGAGGCAGAGACTGTGCTCAGCAGATGCTGTTTGTGTCACTCACAAACATGAAGCTCTGCAGGAGAACTCATTGTTGGAGATAAATCTCAGCGGGCAAAGACCAATAAGTGTTTTTCCCCCCTCCGGAGCGCCAACTGCAGAGACTCGTTTAAATTGTGCAGGAAGGTTCTTTTATCAATCTTAGTTTTTAACTTCTTTTCACACTCATTCAGGACTGATTAGTGTGCTCGCTGAGCTGAAGTAATGACTTAACAGCAGAGCAGCAACAAAACAAAAAAAACAACTACATGTGTTTGTAGATTTGTTTATGCAGGACTTTTCATTTTTATCACTTTTATTTTAAGAAATTCATCACAACTGTCTCTACTCCTAAAAATTAAACTCATAACCTAAGCGTTCCCCCAAGCAAATGCAGACTACCTATAATACGAGTGGTGACTGACAGCGGTGTGAAAATGGTCTTCTTGTTTTTCACTGTGTTCTAGTGCAACTGTTTGGCCAAGACAAAACTAGTTTTTTGCCGTCTGCTTGATGTGTCAGGGCCTTAAGAGCCACTCAGTAGAAAAATATGAAATGTAGCTTCTTCTAAATGTGGTCGCTCTGAACTGTATTTATTTACAATGTCTTATTACCCGTGTGGATTGCATGCCTGTGCAAAGTTCCCGACTTCCTTTGTATTATTCATACAGTCGACGTGAACTCTCTCTGACTCCGTCTTTACTTCTATTATCCTGCTGTAAACTGTGTTATGTGGAAAGTTGGAGAGTCTTATCTGCATGAGATCTCCACTTTGATAGTAAAACCGTTCTCTAGATTCAGCTGTGATAACCTCAAAGCAGGGTCACATTTGTTAGAAAGCGAGTCACACACACACACCCCCTGACTCATTAGCTGACAGTACCCACCCACACACTCTCAGTTCACACACCCCAAAGAAAGTTATGATGTATATTTGATGTTCCTTTGGCCCTCTCTCTGCACACACACAACCTCATCCTCCAAGCCCGAATGAAACATTCATACAGTCGCACTCATTTACATATCAAGCTATCCTCCACAGCTAAATTTAGTGGTTAGAAATACCTCCAGTGCTCCGCTCCTTAAGTCTCCCTCAGCACCGTTCATGTTGTTGTTTTCTTCCCTCTCACAGCGCTCACAGTTTGACTCCGCGAGCCCCAAACAATCCTTGTTGTTCTGCAAGGTGACGCTTTGCCTCTTGACGTGCAGAAAAGACTGAATATACAGAAGAGGTAAAAAAAAAGCTCAGTCTGAAGGTGCTGCACTTTGGGGAAAAAAGGAGGAGCATTACTAAGAATAGAAAGTCAAAGCAGGTGAAACACTAAGACCTGCTCGAGAGGACTCCTCTAAACCTTTATCCTTAAGCCGAAGAATGCCAAAAACATGTTTGTGCTGATAAATCCACATCCAGCTGGAAAGTGTCTCTTCATTTCATTTGCATTAGGTTTCAATAAGACAGCTTTACCTAAAGCTAGGCGTTCTTAGCTGCTTATGAAACAGACTAAAATGATAAGTGTTGCTTCTTGATAACCTTTGACAGATTCACAGCGAGCTAAAGGTTTGAAAGTCGACAGAAAACAGAGATGAGAATTTACTGCACCCGTAGAGGAGTAGACCAAGTTGTTACCTCCGGTGTTGAAAAATTAAGCCAAGTGCAACATCCTGCAGTTCCTGGAGTGTCCACTAGAGGCTGGCTGCAGAAGCACAGGAAGTCACATACACACCCATTCTAAAAAGCCTGTTTTTACAGCAGAGATTAACATGTTTACAGCCTGGTTCAAAAAACCAAATAGGTGTGATTAGCTCATGTCTCGATGGACACACACTGTACGGGGGGTGAATGTTTTGATGACTCATCAGTTTTGATTTGATGAAGGATAAGAGTTATTCACAATAAGGCGTGTAGCTGACCTGATTGACAGGTGGGCGCGGTGTAACGGTTTGTCAGGAGGTTTAAAACCCGCCTCAGCTCTTTAGTCCTGGCAGTTGTGTGTTTGTTTATTCAGATAATGGCTCAGCGTCTGATTGATTTAATTACACAAAAAGACGACTATGTTGCTTAGAAACACAACAATTACAGCTTAAATGTTACTGATGATGCGCTTAGCGGCCATGTTGGATTTTAACCAGGGCTAATGAAGGTTCTCCGACTTCATTGGGCGTTCCTGATGATGTATCAGACCGGTAACTCGGAGTTTCCGACTTCCGAGATCAACTGTAATGCAACATAACCCTTTGTGTGTGTTTTGTGAATCAGACGGTGTCTTTTAGATTTATTTGCTGAGGTTTATTGGTGCATAAACAGCACAATCCTTTTTGTGAATCCGGCCCTCAGCTGTCATGAAGCATCACACTGTTTGTCTGCAGCGGAGCGAGAAGATTAAAAAAACGTTATTTTTTGAACTGTTTCACAGCGGTGACGCTTTAAAGATCTCGTAAACTCCTCTGCAGTTCAGCACAAATGTGGAAAAAAAAGGCAGGGGGGCATTTGATTTGTTTGTATGGACAGAGACGGTTTAGGCGATGAGGCGAGGTCGTGCAGAAAGAAGACCCAAATCCTCAAACAGCCCCTCTCTGGTGGTCTTTGTGTCTAACTGACTGCATGCTGATGGTTACTGTCTGTGGAAAAATTCATAAAAATTAATTTCACCTCTGTACCCTGAGGGAGATAATTTAAATGCACTGAATTAATCATGACTGTAAAAGTGGACACTTGGCTCTGAATGGCTCTACATGTAGAGCTTTTTGTCCTCACGTAACCATCCACATTTGTTTCTTTTTTTTTTCTCTTTTACATAAGCATCTTATTCTCCTCCACCAGCTGCCAGGGGCCTGTGGTCTTTACCTCACATGCACTGCAGCAAGCAACTAAATTTAGTGCTGTTTTTTTTTTTTTTTTTCTTCTCCTCCTGGAGGCTGTCAGACTCCTGACGCACAGCACAAACTGTCGGGCAGTCAAATTGTACTTTAAAGAATTTGGAACAATGTGGAAAGTGGTCACATGTGCCTCAAGGTCTATGATTGAGCCATTTTGAAAAACGATGTTCAAAAGTCACGCAGAGACTGAGGGCGAGCATACAGTGTTCTGTGATGTGATGTCATCTCACTCTGCTCGACTGAACTGTGCACAACACATGATCATAGCACGGCCTGAGCGCTCACACTGTAAAGGGTTAAATCAGGACCGAACATTCACAATTGTCAATAAAGTTTTATTTGAAAATCCCCACAGGCACTTTTTTCATGAAACCTTTTGATTTGACCTCCCTGTGAATTGATGATTGGTTATTTTGGGGGTTTGGATGTCACTGCTTTATGTTTGTATGCAGGGGCGGCTCCAGAGGGGTGGCATGGGCCCCCCTTGAGATCTGATTGGCCAACCAAGGTGTCACCTACAAATCCTAAACTATGATTGGCTATTTGCTCTGTAAGAGGCAGGACTTGTGTTCTCAGGCTGTGATGTAACCATGTGGTCGTTGTTTTCTTTACATGTCAATGAAGCAGTTTTTGTTTATTAGAACTTTTAACTGAGAATCAAGGGTCGCCAATAGCCTAGCGGTTTTGACGCGCACCCCATGTACGGAGGCATGTCGGTCCGCAGCGCAGCAGCCGTGGGTTCAAATCCGACGTTGGCCTTTTGCTGCTGTTATCCCCCATTCTCTCATTTCAACATTTCCTCTCTTCAGCTGTCCTAAGTAATATAATGAGTAGTGTAACATATTACTGTTGGCAGGGAGTAATAAGTAAAGTAATGATATTACTTTTAAAAAGAGTAACGAGTAATATACTCCTTTTTTCATTAACGAGCCCAAAGCTGGTAAGGAATGGGTCTATAAAAATGGGCAATGAAGTAACTGCTTCTGTCAGATAAAATCCAAAAATGTATCTTTGCAAGTTATACAGTGTGCCAGAGTTATAATTATTTAGTACTTTAAATTATGACTTCAGACATATGTCTTCTTTTTGAGTCTGTAAAGAATAGACGATTTACATGTTGCCATTCTTTTGTGGGATTTAAAAGTAGAAATTATTGGTGAAGTTGGAAAATGTAATTCTTTATCGTGTGTGCACGTAAACTTTATGCCACCCCTGCATAAGTCAGTTCTCCGATTGGGCCCCCCCTCTCCCAAAAGTCTGGACACGCCCCTGTTTGTGTTTGAGATGAGATGATGTCCCAGCATCCTCTTATTTCCATTTGCTGATCTATGTCTTGAACACACACACACACACACACACACACACACACACACACACACACACACACACACACACACACACAGGGGACACACTCTCTGCTCTGCAGTCACCATGAACACAGATAGTGTAGCTGAACTCTGCTTCACCTGAGCCGCCCGGGGCTTTGAGTTTAAAGGCTGCAGGATCTAAACTGCTGAGTACGTTTGTTTGTGTTCCTGTTTTAAACAGCAGAGCTGAAATGTTTGTGATGATGTTCATATGCAAAAAAAGTCCAAAACATCGGCCTAAAAATGTCAATAATTGATTTACCCTGTAGTATTTTTTTTGACAACATGAATTATTTGGTGATGTGCAGTCTTTGTTCTTTGCAAGTATCTTTTTTTTAACTCCATCCTTTAGGGGAAATGTGACTGTCTGGTTCAGAATACATCTCTGTCCCTTTTTTTTTCAGCATCATTGCACATCAGTGCTGCAGGAGGGCAACAAAAAAATTTGGATTTTTAAAAAATAACCATCAAAGGACTTTTTACAAATATTTCCTTGTCACAAAAACCCCAACATGCACGCCTCATTTGCTGTTTTTCCTTTAATCACAGGGATTGTTTGACACCCTGAAATGATAACATGATGATTAAGTCGTAAAAGTCAAGAGGCATGATTTTAATTTAATCCCTAAATCTGCTCCTGCCAGTAAAATGTTTTATTTAAATGCTTATTTGTAGCCTGCTTGCACTTAGCATCAGAGCTAACGTTTTACTGATAGTGTGTGTGTGTGACTGGAGGCGTGTTTTCCCTCCTCCTGTACCTCCCAAAGGCTGAAGGATTTGTATTTAAACTTTCTCTTTGGAGGCCTGTTGAACCTCTATTTTCATTCATTCTTCACCCGTACCTCGAAGGCTGCAACCATCTGTATTCTCAGACGTGTGTGTGCGCCTCCGAGGCTGACAGGCTCTGTGTTTTTTTTGTTTTTTTTTACTCCTTTACACCTCAAAGGCCTTCAGATGGATGGATTTCCCATCGCTCGGCAGTAAATCTTTCATGTGTGAAATTGTCTGTGCTTAAAGAAGCCATCGGTTGTGTTGAAGAAGCTGTCTGCGCTGCGGTTGTTGGTTGTGACAGCCTGCAGTGTCACAGTATTGGAGATCAGTCACGTCAGCTGTTTTTTCATTCAGCAAACGGATAATGAAAGTCGTTACGAACTGTGTGTTCACAAATCCTCCTGGCTTTATATTGAGTCAGTGGATCCAAAGTCATCCGACAAATGTCTTCTCACAATCATTTAAATCCCTGAAAATTACATTTTAATGCACTGCAGTATTGTTCTTTTTTCTAAGGAGACGGAAAAAGTCAACTTTTGTTGCATGTTTTCATTTGCATTCAGATGATTTTATCAGCAGCAGAGGAATTAACATCAATATGAGGAGGGACAGGCTGACAGCTATAAACTGTACCTGACAGATCTTGAGGCTGATGATGTCACTGATAGCCTCACTATAAATCCTCTGCTGGTGATTTACAAGAAAAATATGATCACAGACATTTACAGTAGCTTTGTTTAACAGTTCGCTCATGATGGATTCATTTCCTGAGGAGAATAAAAATGCTTCATGTAAACACGTCAATCAGAAGAGACGGACCCTGGGTGCTGGAGGCGTGGGGGTTGGTGTGCGGAGGCTCTGGTTCTCCAGGCAGGCGGACTTGGTTCGGGTCAGACTTGTGGCTCCTTGCCTGCATACTCTCTCTCTCGCTGTTTGTCTGACTCTGTCCTCTGTCCTATCTCTAAATTGAGTCATCAAAAGCCCAAAAATGAAACTTTAAAAAAGAAAGAAGAGACAGATCAGATCCGCCCCTTTTTGAAAGATCTCACTCCAAACGAGAAGGGTGGGTTAGGCCGTCTGTTATTTAGATCTTGACTTCCTGGTTGGGGTGAATCATAGACTGTAATGAAAGCCTGAGTGACTTCTGATGACTCTGATTGTGGAGATGAGCTTACATCACTTCAACTTCCTTCTGCACGTAGCCGCGCTCTCATGCTGACCGAGTTATTGTTTATATTTTGTCCACTTATAAATGATGAGCTGGAAAGGGAGGGGACACTTTTCCAAGTTGATTTTGAGGTCCAGACTCAACAGATGTGGTGCGTCCCTTGAGAACATGGCACGTATGTGTCCAGGTTAGAGTGTTGATTAAGCCTGGAAAGTTTGAGCATCACATCCCTCATAAATAGTGCGGCGCAGTTACCACCAACTCACTGCAGATGTTCATTTTAAACAACAGGGCAGTTCGATGTTTATTGCAATGACACTTATTTGTAAAAATTGGCACCATTTTTTTCCCCAAATGGCTGCATCATGGTACATTTAAATACGCACCAATGCATGGAAATGCTGTGGTCTGCAATCGGTTACTGGGCGGAAAAAGCTGCACAATCCTTTCGTGAATAAGACCCTGAGTGTTGGGATTGGTGTAAGGTGAAGGTCCAATGTGTGGTGGATGGATCACTCTAAGAGAAACAGAAGGATGGAGACGGATAACTTTCTCAGCAGCACTTTACTGTCATCCACATTATTCTGCTACACAACAACAACAACACTTCCTTGTTACTCATCACATGTCCCGTCGTTAGCCAATCAGAGGTTAGGATGATCAAACAGAGGTAGATTCAATATAGTTTGGTCACAGTTACTAAGTGCTACTGCAAACATTAAAACATGTAAATATATCAATATTAACTTTGTAAACTCAGATATGTAAATAGTTCACTGTATAAATGTTAACTTATTTATAACTTAAACTTAAATACATGAATTAATTCAAATATATGAATTTACTTCACTTTTAAATCTTACATTGGTATCAGGGACGCTGGTTCTATTTCCTGTTTCGATCTGGCACTTGCTCATAGTGTTCTCCCTCTCATCTGTACAGTCTCTTCCTTCCTCTTGACTGTTGTTTTAAAGCTTGGAAGAAGTTTGTCCTTCCTCTTTTATACATTCATCCATATTCCTGTAAGACCCATAGACACTCACATTCACACACACACTTATCCCACCAGGACGACATGGTGGATGCTGCTCCTGAGAATTTGACCCACCAGCTGCATCCACAGCTGGCTGACTGACATTTAGCTTAATAATTTAGAAGTGGTCCACAGGCAGATGTGTGCCAGCTGCTGCCTCGAGGCCGCTGCTCACTCTCCTCTATAGTCGGCCCCGGCTTTATTTGGATATTGTGATATTTACACTCCCGACATTTGGCTGATGCTCAGTCACAAAGTCATACAATGAATGATTGCATGTGGCTCCTCAGGCTGACATCAAACCTGCAGCTCTGACATGATTTAGTTCACTCAAAGAAATCTTCTCAAGCTGCACACATGCTCCATCTTCATTTGTTCTCAAACTTTTAATGGAGCCTGTTTTTGTTCCAGATGTCACTTTTAGATGATGTTTAAAGCGAGCTCATAACGCAGCGTTGAAGGATTGCATGTTTCCTCGGTTGAGATATTGCAGCTGTGAGCTTTGACAGTTTAATTACTGCAATCTTAAGACGAATGTTGCTCGATCTCTTGTCGTGGTTTGCCGTCTTAATTCACTTGCAGAGGGTGAAAATGGCATCGTTGCAAATCACAGAAGGCCCTCTGGTCCACTTACACCAAATCAAAAAAGGGCCTGACAAGGACAGCTGCCTGAGCTGGAGGCACTCACTCAAAAAGCCCACTAATGGAGAAAAGTGAGAAGTGCCTCGATGTTACACTTTGTGATTTATGTCGACGTGAGTGTCCGTCTGCAATGTCACACACAGCTCGATCTGTGAGGCTTCAGACTGACTGTGTGACAGTAAAAGCATGTTCATTTGTCTTCACAGGCACAGAAAGGTTTTTTAGTATTAATTACAGTCAGGGTTGTTTGATTTGATAGAATAAGACATACAATTTCATCCCAAACCCTGAAGGGAAAAGCAGAGCTGCACAAAATAGAGGCAACACTCTTTAAAATGTGTGAGCAACAAAATCAGCCGAGCTCTGGAACTATGAAATACACAAGTTAGTGCTGCACAATATTTCAACAACCGCTAACAAACAAACGAGAATTAAATCATTGAGTAGT
Source organism: Labrus mixtus (assembly GCF_963584025.1). Classification (NCBI taxonomy): domain Eukaryota; kingdom Metazoa; phylum Chordata; class Actinopteri; order Labriformes; family Labridae; genus Labrus; species Labrus mixtus. Next base: position 744,088 of record NC_083625.1, read on the forward strand.
GTAAAGACAAATAAGAACACACAGAAGAAGATTTTATTTATAACCGATGGATTCTAGGCTTATATACATCAAAGGTCAAAGGTCAAAGGTATCTTTATTGTCCCCAAAGGGAAATTTGTTTGCAGCCAAAAAGTCAACTAAGAAATAATCCAACTAACATTAGGTGAATAAATACATAAAATATGAAACATGAAAACCCGGCAGAGATGATCCAGCATCCAGATAAAAGTGATAAAAGTGAAAGTGCAGCGTGAGTGAGCAAGAAATTCAAATTCAGCTGCAATTTAACAGACAAATAGCAGCAGGTACAAATGAGACCCGATGCCTTTTAGTCTTCACCTCAGGCCGTCTGTACCGTCTGCCTGAGGGGAGAAGACTAAACTCTGCATAGAGAGGGCGATCTGGGCTCTGCAGGAGAGAAGTCACCTTTGCTTGCAATCTTGCTCGCCACTTTAACCAAGCTTCCAAGTCTGTTTTTCTTAACCTCAGTGACGTCACCCGTTGGTTTCTGAGGCAGACTTTTGAAGCCCATCTGTGGCGGTCGCCATGTTGGAAATGAACCTCCTGACGTTCAGCTACAACCTGCAGAACACACACGTACTGTTGAAGAGAGGAGCCATAGCAAACCGTGACTTCAATGAACAGTTACATCCTCGACTAAAGCTATAATTAAAATCTTATTGAAAGGTGTTTAAAGCTCCCATTGTCTCCTCATGTTCACCTTCCATGTCAGTCTGGGAAACCTATCGAGTAGCTCTGCATGATTAGCAAAACAGTCAGTAAAAACAATCCTTTCAGCCTCCGCCTGAGATGTTTAGTTTCAGCTGCTGTCTCTTTAAGGCCCCTCCTCCCCCACTTTCTTCTGATTGGCCAGCTTTCTGGAATTCCTCTGGGAGGGGGGGGGGGCAGAACGCTGCAGGGCTGCCGGAGGAGGGCTGCTCTCCAGTGCTGGGAGAAGAGAGTCTATGTAAGAGGTTTTAACTGCTAACGTAGAGGCTTGAAGATGTCTGGTGAAATTCTTGGTTTCATATTGGGGAACAACAGCGTGATTTGCAGCGTTTAGCGCCCTCTGCAGACTTATCCTGGAATTACTCCAACATATGTTTACCTCATGATGTGGAACTTTGCTCATGCACTTTATGCAAGTTTTAAAATGGGGATTAGTAGAAAGGGTCAACTTGAAGTTTGTGTGGGTGATAACGCAGAACTTTTATGTACAGAGCATCTCCCTCAACATCGGGGCTGACTGACTTTTTGAGGCTGCAGTGAGAGTAGGTAGAGTGAGAGTTTTGGGATGACACTCGATGTGGAGAAGCCTCTAAGTGAGCGTGCACCCGGAGTGTAAGTGTGCAGGGAGAGGGTGTAGGAGGTCGTATGTAAAAGGCCCTATGACTCCATCCTGAAAACACTTTACCTTTATCTCTCCAAACATAGAAAGCCTCAGCCCTGCATGTTCCGTTTACTGTGAAACGACATGGCCTTCAACCCGCTACCATTACTTTTTTCTGCACTTTCACTGCAATGGCAGTAATTATGTCGCTCCACATGGTGCGCATACAGGTTCCTAGAAAAGAGGATTCAAACAGAGAATCCTTTGTTTAGCTCTGAATGACATTGTGTTGCTTGCTCTGTGCATTAACTTGCTCTGCACATTTAATGCATCCGACACCATAACAATTACGTGTGCAGGTCTATGAATGAAAACTTGAAAAAGAAGCAGCACCCTTTGTGTATAATTAGCCCAGGCCCTGCATAATGCATCGTGAGCCATGATGGTAATTATGCTGGTTGAGGAAAGGGGCTGAAAGTGCTTCGGTTTTGATGGTTAAGCAAATGGATTTCAAATGCGAGGAAGGGGAAACGGTGATGCAGCACAGCCTTTGTGTAAAATACAACATGTCCTGATTTTTGTCTGCAGGGTTTGTCAAACAGGCGTTCTTTAGTAACTCATGTTTGCTCTCATTTTATCCATTAATGTTTTTAAGAAAGGTTTAAAGAAGACATATCACCCCCTTTCTCCACCTTTTCAAACAGTCCCCTCCTCCACCTTTTCAAACAGTCCCCCTCCTCCACCTTTTCAAACAGTCCCCTCCTCCACCTTTTCAAACAGTCCCCTCCTCCACCTTTTCAAACAGTCCCCTCCTCCACCTTTTCAAACAGTCCCCTCCTCCACCTTTTCAAACAGTCCCCTCCTCCACCTTTTCAAACAGTCCCCTCCTCCACCTTTTCTAACAGTCCCCTCCTCCACCTTTTCAAACAGTCCCCTCCTCCACCTTTTCAAACAGTCCTCTCCTCCACCTTTTAAAACAGTCCCCTCCTCCACCTTTTCTAACAGTCCTCTCCTCCACCTTTTCAAACAGTCCCCTCCTCCACCTTTTCAAACAGTCCTCCTCCTCCACCTTTTCAAACAGCCCCCCTGTGGTCTAAATGAAACATCTGTGCTTTGGTCAAAATATAACATGAATCAAGCACCAGAGGAGGTTTGTGACCCTGTATAAACCAGCTCTCTCAGAACGCTCTGTTTTGGTGTGTGTGTCTCTTTAAATGCAATGACCCCCCCCCCCCCCCAGTTTTCCCAGTAGACATCACTCCTCTGTAGAGAGAATAAAAATAGCGGACCTGCTCAAAAGTTTTGTTCTAGTCTGGGGGTGGAGTCCATGGGTGGAGATATCAGGGGAGGGGAGGGGATTTTTTTTTCAACAGAATCCCACTGTGACATCACAAGGGGAGCACATTTGAAACGGAGCATTTTTCTCTGTGTTGTAAGACTTATGCAGACCACAAACAAAGGACTGGATGGTTTATTTCACATGTTGTGGGTCAGTAGACTCTCAGGTTACCCAGATAAATGTTCAGAAACACTGAAGAGGATTTTTCATGTCCCCTTTAAGTGTTTTCTCTCCTTATTCTGTTTTTCTGCTGTCGTGCATGAAATAAAATAAAAAGAGTATCTTTAAGATCCTGATGTAAGGTGAAGGCATTCAAGTGGAAGCTCTACTTAAACTTTTAACTAAAGCACTGACAGAGTTTCTGCCAAGTCCCATATAGTCCGTGCGCGCCGCATCCCGTACGCACCATGCACTATGGCGCCGTTCGCTGCCACTCTAGTCAATGCTCCTTTCCACAGCCCACCCGGCGGTCTGTCTCTGGGGTGAGCCACTAACCCCCTTCTGCCCTGCTCCGTTCCAAATACACTCCCGAGTCTTTTTTTCAACGGAGCTCGCTGCAAGCACGCGTCAAGCTGGAAAGAATAGATCGACCCAGACAGGAAGCCAGACAAGAGTATCCGGTCAATTTCAAAATAAAACACAATATAAAGACTCCTGATTGTTAGTTAATCACTTTAGACAAATCAACATCCAGGAACGGACCCAGTGCAGCAGGGCACGCGCCATTGGACGGAGCAAACCTATGTAGAAATTGGCAGTCATGAGAATATAGTTATTGTTATTGTTGGAAACATCTTGTCAAGCCAGCGTCTTATACTCGTAAAAAAGTGTTTGGTTAAGCCAGTGTGCACGTGGCCAGATTTCATGAAAAAGACCCAGGTATGTAATTCCTAAACTCTAATGCTGCCCTTTCACTCCTTCTCTCCGAGGAGACGTCTGCTGCCAGTGTGACTTAACTCTTCTCCTGGCTTCTGATTTCCTCAGCTCAGGGGAGTCGGGGAGAGGTGTGACAGGGCCTGCCCTTCCCCAGCTCATAACCCATCAGCTGAATAATTACCACTAACCTGCTTCTCCACAGGGCTTTGCTGCTGCTATAAACGGCCCGCTGTCACACGCTAATGGAAAATCGCAGCTGCGGAAAGTGTCGCAGCAGCAGGGCTCAGGTCACTGGAGACCTGGGTGGATGTGGTCGGGGTCAAGTCTTTTTAGTTCTTGTGCAGAATCCCCTGAAGAGAGGCTTCAGTCCTCGCAGCGACACGGGGAGGGAAGAGAAAGTTCAGATACGAGGATCTGATCTAAAGTTGTTGCACTCTTTATACCATCTGCATCTGAACTCAACAGATTCTACAATTTAGTGTTTTTGCTTCGATAATATTGAAAGTATTCAAGCTCAGAGCGACTGAATGAAAGCAAAACCAAAGTAGTTCTTAATGGGTCCCATGAGGCCAAGAAACAGGTCTCAAGCAGCTCAGATCACCTTTCCTCACTCATCAGGCCTCACGCTAAGAACCTTGGGGTGATAAATTAAAAACAAAAGGGGGATAGAGCATTTTACGTGAGGGCTAGACTATGGAACGACCTGCCCGAGGAGATCAGGTCGTCAGAATCAGTCATCTCTTTTAAGTCTCTTCTTAAGACAGACTTTTTCCGGCGAGCCTTTCCTAATTTTTGTTGATTTTAAATTGTTACTATTTTCACTTTTTAGAATTCCTTTAAAATGTATTTTACAGTTCTTTTAAAAGGGATTTTATATTTTAAAGTGATTTTTATTCCTTAATCTTGCCTTGTTTAACATTCTATGACCTGCCTGTTTTTAGATTTGCTGTCCTTGTAAAGCACTTTGTAACTTGTTTTTGAAAAGTGCTCTATAAATAAAGATTATTATATTATTATTATACTTCATTCTTCCTTAAAATCTGTGCACCAGTAGCCGAGTGCACCGCCTGGGTGTAAACCTTATGTTTCCGACCTAGAGCTGAAGTATACAGTCGACCATCCTGGTAAACTCAGAAGTTAAAACCAGTTTCTTGCAGCTACAAACCATCTCAAATCTCAAAAAACGATCCTCCTGTACGGGGCTGAGTAAAACCTCAAAATGTACCCCTAACATTTGACCTTAGTGTCTGTAGGATGAGGAGCCATGAAGGTGAAAGTTTCTTTAGATACACAAAGATGACAATAAATTGTCTGCTGACCTCTTCCTTCTGGTTTGTGAGATCGTTTCTGCCAAGCTCAAGAAGTTTTCTCAGCCTTAAAGTGACCCGTTATACACGGACAGAGAAACTAAATACACTTGATGAAATCATTGAAATGAAGTAATAGGGCCACTTAGACTCTTGATTACTGATTGATTTCCTCTTTTGCTCTCTAATTTCTGAAACACACACTGAATTATATCTTTCGCTTCAGGCTCGAGTGAAGCCTTTTTA
>NC_083625.1:754185-814185 GCF_963584025.1 Labrus mixtus
AGTTAATAATTTATCAGTGGAAATTACCTTAGCTTCTGTCCTTCCTGTAAATGTGTTTTCAACACTCACAAACTAAACATTAGTTGTTGTTAAAGGTCACATATTCTGTAAAATCCACTTCACCATGTTCCTCTAACTCTAACATGTGTCTCTAGTCTGCCTTCAAACCCCCCAAAGATGAGAAAAGTCCATCCTCTCCGTCTTCTGCCTGCTCCACTTTTCAGAAAATGTGTGCTCAAATAGGCCGTTTGGAGATTTTCCCTTCATGACATCACAAAGGGCAGTAGCCCCTCCCCCAGGTGGGTGACACTCCCACAGCTAGGTGTTTGTTCTGCCCTCTGAGTCTGCCTTCTCACCGTAAACTATAGGACATGGAGCGAGAAAGACCGAGTACACCCGAGCCCTTCCAGAGAGGGGGCGTGGTCAGACACAGCTCATTTACATATTTAAAGGTACAGACACAGAAACAGCCTGTTCTGAGCAGGGCTGAAATAGAGGGGTTTATAGACATGATCAAATATAGGATCAGAGTGGATTTAGAACAAGAAACTTGTTTACTGACTAAATTAGTCAGCTGGGAACATCTCTATAAAAGGACAGAACTTTGGTGATATCATTATCCATGCAATTTATTTAAGTTATACACCAACCCTGCACTGATGGCTGATGTATTTTGAACTCAAAATCAAACTGAGAAAATCAAAATCTTCTTGTCAATCAATGGGGACCAGTATACATCGGGTTCTCATTCCTGATAGAATAGAATAGAATAGAATAGAATTACTTTATTGATCCCAAACTGGGAAATTGTGGATATAACCCAGGGGACAGTTCTGCAGCTTCTGAAGCACTTAAGAGGATTGGTGATGTTCAGGGTTTAATGTCAGAGCGGGTACAGGCAGGTGGACTTGTGCCACAGCTCCGACCGTAAATCTCCACCAGCAGATGGAGCTTTCCAGGTGAGCAGGTGCAAAACAGAGCGTCGGCCTGCAGATGGAGGACGCTGTATGTGTCCTTCCTCGGGGTCGTTCCACACAACCTCGGCTCCATCACTGTTTTTCTGCCTCATTAGAAAGCTCTCTCTCCTGCTCTGCTCCGTCATGTGAGCTCACAGGCCGGTCGACAGATGGCAGCTGCGGCAGGTAAGACAGCTATGTGACATTTACATGCATGGACAGAGCCAGTGCTGAAGGACTTAATGCATCCATATGTATTATAATTCCAGGAGATGATTGACCACATCCAGGTGAGTCAACCCAGATATCAGTGGAATCCGAAAGAATCACACCTTTGTGAGTCATCAATATGAACGTACTCTGCAGCAGCAGTGATAATTTTGGCAGCTATTTTAGATTTAGGCTTAATCTTTAGACTAAATTTTTATCAGTTTTTGTCATTTTGTACCTTTTTGTTTGTTACTTTTAGTCCAACTACAACTCAAAGCATTTTAGTCCAGTTTTACTCAATAAACAGTCCCTACATTTGAGTCTTTATTTTTAGTCAAAACATTTTCCGACAGCCCCAAACTGACTGAACCCCTGAGTTCATTAATACACATAATAGTTATGTCAAAGTTATATTTACAGACTATTTACAGAAAATGCAGTTTTAAGTCACACAGATGTGGAATTGTTTTCCTGATCACCGGAACGTTTTTTTGAGTGACATCTGTTCTAAATACTGTGGCACAGTTACCACAAACTCTCGATCAGGCTGCACATTCTGCAGTGCAGTTAGGGAAACATTCAACCCCTTGTGTATGTTTTATGAAGTAGATGGTGTCTTCTGGACTCATTTGCACGGGTTAAGCGTAAACAAAAGGCTGCACAATCCTTTGGTGAATCAGGCCCTGAGACAGTTTGATGTCTGCACAAATATGTTTAAAATGTTTATTGCAGTTCTTATCTCATTACAGACAATCAGCAACATGAAGCATTTTTGCTAAGCAGCAACCTCAGGTGTTGAAAAATGAAGCAGATACTGAAGTGTAAATTCCTGCAGTTCCTGGAGTGTCCACTAGAGGCTGGCTGCAGAAGCACAGGAAGTCACATACACACCCATTCTAAAAAGCCTGTTTTTACAGCAGAGATTAACATGTTTACAGCCTGGTTCAAAAAACCAAATAGGTGTGATTAACTCATGTCTCGATGGACACACACTGTACGGGGGGTGAATGTTTTGATGACTCATCAGTTTTGATTTGATGAAGGATAAGAGTTATTCACAATAAGGCGTGTAGCTGACCTGATTGACAGGTGGGCGCGGTGTAACGGTTTGTCAGGAGGTTTAAAACCCGCCTCAGCTCCAGCTCTCAGCCTGTCGTTAGGTTGACTGAAAGTTAGACTGAGACAGCATTTCCAGCATGGAGACCGCCATCGATGGGACTCCAGCGCCCCCTGCAGGAACAGACAGGGGACGTCACTTAGGCTTCGTCCTGTAATATTTACAGTCTACAGTTTTTGTTACTGCAAACCAAAAAATGTATTTTGCCATTACAGAAAGATTTACATCTTATCACTTCTTCAAATACAGATCTGTCAGTTTGTCAACATTTAAGTTATTCCAAAACTATCGTTGCTGATGTTAGTGAAAACATTTTATTAATGCAGTCTTCATTTGTCTTCATGTTCATGTGCGAATCATTGGCTGCCTGAGTGTCTGCTGCATGATGCATGATGTTTTTCTATATGCTCTTTGTTATGTAACTGACTATACGAGGTCAGACATCAGATAAAAGCTTTGGAGAGTTTGTATTTTCTTTATTCGTTTGTCTGTTGTTAACAGTGAATTTCCATCTCTTCCTCCTCCCTTGTTCATTTGCTGCGATGTATCGGAGAGAGAGTAGAAGTAATTTACAACCGTTGTCCCACGGCGCAGGTGGACCTGGGATTGGTTAATTGGAAAATGAACAGGGGGAAATGAAACAGGGTGAAAATCAAAGGATCTGTCTGATCCTGTCAGCAGCCAGACTGAATGATTACCCCGCAGCAAACACATTCAAACCTGCACTCGGCTGCTGAGACCTGAAATTAAACCTATCCATCTATCTTTGTGAATACAATTGGCATTTCATAAATACGACTGATGGCGTGAGTCATAAAGTCCAAGATTATTAAAAACAGTGTGCTGCCTTGGTGGATTTATTGCCGGAGGACTCGAGTGTTTTTTTTTGTTTGAAGCTGCCAACTTATACAACAGCGGAGGAATCAGAGGTCCTCAAATCTTACACAATAGTTTCCTTTATTTTAATTTTGCCACGACCAAACTATTGTGTGAGGTGTTGGTAGTAATGGGTAAGAATCTCAATTTCTTTTCATTCAGGTGTGAATACAGAACAAGTTTTAATTCAGACTCTAATTTCTCAAAACATTGGGGTGCAGAAGGCGGTTAGGTAGCGTCCTGAGTACAGAGGATATATCCTGCAGAGTTGCAAAATGCAAAATGAACGTCTGCTCAAGCCGGAACAACAACTTGGAAGCTCTGGAAAGAATTAGGGTGCCAATCTTCAGTCATATTCGTCATCACATGGAGGGGCGAAAGATGTTTTGTCAATGTGAAGATTACTTTTTATAGGTCGAGCACACTCGGATCCAGGCCCGGGTTGGTATGTAGATCACTTTGAACAGTAGCAGAGTGAATTTGAAGGAGGTCCAGCTAATCAGCGCTCGTGGATAGATAGCATTTGTCTTGCAGAGGTTGCCGTGAAAGGTCCGGCGCCCCTACAGAGCAGAACGCCAGGACTAGTAATAAAACACATCAAATTCAATCAGGGCAGCTTCACTGAGTCTGCAGAACACCTTCTTTTGTCTTTTCCACCTTCTATCGAGTTATCGATTGCTCTCTCTTCCCCACGGCAGCACCCTGTGACACTTATCAACCCCGGAGATCGTCTCACACCGTAATAGGAAAATGTTTGGAAGAAGTTCACTCCCTTCCTCTTGATGTCGATGGAAGAACAGACACACAGGAAGAAGAAACGGGACTGAGAGAGAAAAGTTGATTTCTGTAGTAAATATCAATTTATTCTGATTCGTGCATGACGTGTAGACATGAGATATTTAAAGTTATCTTTTTAGAAAGCTCGATCAATATGCAAAGTCCGAGGAATCATCAAGTGAGGAGACATGGAAATCTGCTTTCCAGACAAATCCTCAACTCTAAAGGAAGCAGAAAATTCCCTCCTCAGACATGGCCTGGATCTCATGCCGATTCACGCTGCCGGAGGGTTTTTTTCTCTGTGACCACTAAAGCTGAAGAGGAGTGCAGGGATGGCTCTGTAAAGTGATTTGGATAAAAGCCACCAACCCACTGGCTTACATCCCTTTTCATGTTTAGTCATGGTGCAGCGTCGGGGCGGGCAGATGGTGCAGGCCGACCTGGTGAAGCTTAAACTTTGCCGACACCACTTTTAGATGCTTTTTTTTTAACATGAACTCCATTTGGATGTACTTTTTTAAAGATGATTTTTGGGCTTTTATTTGGAAGGGACAGCAGAAGAGTTACGCAAATGTGGAGTGAGAGCGTCTGACTCTGTCGAGGTAAGTCATTATCGAAACCCCTAATTGGGCACAGGAGGGCTTTTGGCCACTTTCACTTTTTTGAGAACTACAACTAGTTGTTTGGGCTTTGATGGTGTCTTCTCCTCCTCCTCCTCCTCTGAAGATTTTTCCTCTGTTGTAACCTAAAGATGAATACAAGTTTTTGAAAAGGTTGCCTGAAAGTAGAGTAGTGTTAGTCATTTCTTCACCTCTGGGGAGTCTCGGGGGCTAGCGGGTCTGGCGAAGGGGGCAGGTTGCGGCTCCACCTCTGAGGACTCTGAGACCTCTGTCTCGGCATCCTCGAGGAGGGCCTTCATTCTGATCCCCCCCTGGTCTTGAAGACCTCCGCATTTGGAGGGCCACATAAAACTTATTGGCTGTGTTGATGTTGTGACACATCTCATCACACTCTATTTTTCTCTCTGCTTGAGACAAACGCCTCTTTGCCTTTGCTGGACAGAGAAAAGGAAAATTATATTACTTGTGTGGACACAGCCTTTCTAATCTCCTGGAAGGTGACCCTCCCCTCAAGCCCTGCCGCCTTCCAGGCCAGCTGGAAGCAGTCAACTATCTTGGCCACGGGCTTGACTGTAGGGGCAGGTCTGCCCTCCAAAAACTCCCCTGAACCGCCGCAAGCCGCTCCAGCCAATGGAACTCGTCCTTACTGACGGGCAGCTGTGCGTGGCCACAGGTTGAAGCTGCCTTATGCTCCTTCACCTGATTGAGAGACAAGCACAAATGATATTTTTTTCTGTCAAAAAAAGGATATAAAATCAGCCAATTTGAATGCCTAAATTTCAGTACGAAAGCATTTAACTGACCCACACGACCGCCCCAGCTGGTGACCACGTAGCACCCGCCAGGTCCGGCTTCGACAAGTTGGCAAGCACCACAGTCCTGTGCCCCGTCAGACAGGAGAGGTATCCCACCAGTGGTTAAAAAAAATCAAATGGGAAAAGCATGAGAAATAGCACTGATCTATATCATTATGGTTCCTTGACCAGATCTTAGAGGACTGTCTAGGCCTCAACATATCCAAAAATGGCGCCCCTACCCCCAAGGAAAGGTTTAGGGGTGTGGATCACAAATTTGATGTTTGGCTATAACTCTAATAAAATTATTATTAATTATTAGTTTCAAAGTAGAAAATCAAACTGGGACTGTGCATCAGACTCTCTGGACTAAAAGCCTTGTTCCCCCCCGTGTGTGTCAGCATTGATCCATGAAAGCTCTCCCACTGACGAGAGCACACACTCACACACGGGGATCTTCAAAGGCCCGCCATGTGCCTGAAGAGCGTCCTCTCATGATTCACCATCACAAAGTGAAAACTGTTTCTCCTCTGAGAGCTCTGTGTTACCAAACAGACCCCCTGGTAATCAAGGGTGTGAGATGGCAGAAAGAGAAGACAGGGGCAATTCTGATCATCGGGCCGAAAGTGAAAGAAAGTCGTGCGTCATACGTTTTATTTAGAATACCCAAGGCAGCACTGTTTTTTTGTTTTTTTTAGTAAATCACAACTTATAGTGTTCAGTGTGGTTATTTTTAGCACCTTGTGTTGCAGAACATAAACTGCACAAGTGTTTTTGGGATTGTTTTTTTAGAGGAAGAACGAAAGACTCCTGTATCAAGTAACGACGAAGAAGGCCCCGTCAATCCTGGCTGATCATAGCCATCAGTTGTCCAAGGAGTTTAATTTGCTTCCTTCCGGCCGCAGATTCAGCCTCCCAGTCATACACTGTCATTATGAATGTTTGAAGCCTGAGTGTCGTCCCCCGTCTGTTCCTGCAGGGGGCGTTGGAGTCCCATCGATGGCGGTCTCCATGCTGGAAATGCTGTCTCAGTCTAACTTTCAGTCAACCTAACGACAGGCTGAGAGCTGGAGCTGAGGCGGGTTTTAAACCTCCTGACAAACCGTTACACCGCGCCCGCCTGCACAGACTGGAGGTGCAGATGCATTAAACTTTGTGGATTAGAACGTGATGACACAAACACTCACACTTTGATGCGCTCTCTCTCATCCTCCTCTTCCATTATATGAAGGAGCATGCATGCAGAAAAGCCGCTTCAGGCTTTGGATGATCGAGTCTTTAGCTGCCTGATCTCACCTGGCTGCTGCTTTGTAGTTAACCTGCTGACCCAGGTACACAAATCCCTCGAGAACAGACCTCTACTCCCTGAGTACTCTGACAAAAGTCTGGATAGGGAGGCTGCTTCTTGACAATACTGAAACCAGGAAGACACATTGATGACACGTTTGGTCAGTGACCAACCATCTCCCTGCAAATATGAAGACGACTCTAAGGCTGAGGTCTGGAGCCAGACCCGACGTGCTTTAAAAGTAATTAGTAAAATCTTAAAATTAATTCTAAAACTAACAGGAAGCCAATGTAGGGATGCTAAAATCGGGGTCTTTGTAACCCTAAATTTAATCTTCTGCAGTGCTTGCCCACAGCTTGCAAGTTCCTGTTCAAAGCCTGAAAGCTTTTTTCATAGACCCAACATGTGCGGGTGTTTCTAGTGGAGTGGATCTTTGTCCTTCACTGTCAATTTGATTTAAATCTGAATAGCCTTTGTGAAATCGCTGACACATTTTGAATCTTTTGTTGTGGGACAAAAAATCGACTTTAGGATGAAATCGGTCTCTCCCACCTGAAGCCGAGCATTTATGGTTCTTTGAAGTTATCATCAAAAGGACGCAAACACTCTCAACAATTGAAACCACTTATTGTAAAAACATGTTTTGTTTCTTTCCCACCTAACCACAGTACAGTGCTGTGTGTGTGTGTGTTATTTTTATCTGATGACCAAACCGTCTGTGTTCCCTCTTGGAAGCGTTTTGTCCACCTCTGCGTTCTCGATGAATGGTGCTGTGATTGAAGTGAGATAGATTTTTTTTGGCACTGCATGTAGTCGGATGCATCTGTGTGTAATTGAAAACACCTGTGTTCAGGGCCATGATTGCACAGGCAAGCATAATGTGGAGTAAATAACAGTCGTTATGAGAAGACAATTTGAAAACCTGTCATCACAAGCTGTGTCTTTGTTCATTCAGGACACAAACCATACCTGACGGAAATATTCTGGTGTACCCCTGAGGGAAGTCTTTGTTGGTTCTCAGAGGTCTCTGCTTCACCAGAGCTTCTTTCAGGCATACTTTATGTCAGCGTTAACTAGCAAGATGTGATTACTGTTATTTGTCTGAGAACAGTCTTCCCTGATTTCAGATTTTGAAGAAAAGTATGAAATTCCTGAATAAAATGTTTTGTATGTGAAGTTTTGCACTTATTTTAAAAAGGGACATATCATGAAAAATCCACTTCTACTGTGTTTTTGAACATATATTTGTGTAACCTACCGACCCACAAAATGTGAAATAAACCCATCCAGACCTCAATAATCTAGTGAAATTCAGCAAGCAGCAACCTCTGCTTTTGAAAAATTAAGCTAATGCAGAAGTGCAAAATCCTGCAGTTCCTGGAGTGTCCACTAGAGGCTGGCTGCAGAAGCACAGGAAGTCACATACACACCCATTCTAAAAAGCCTGTTTTTACAGCAGAGATTAACATGTTTACAGCCTGGTTCAAAAAACCAAATAGGTGTGATTAGCTCATGTCTCGATGGACACACACTGTACGGGGGGGTGAATGTTTTGATGACTCATCAGTTTTGATTTTATGAAGGAGAAGAGTTATTCACAAAAAGGAGGGAAGCTGACCTGATTGCTTGGCTGCTGCAATGAAGCAGTTAGTCTTGAGTCTTAAGGCACGCCTCAGCTCCAACTTTTTGCTCGGTGATCGGTTGACCAGAAGTTTGTTTGAGAAAAAATTTCTAATATGGTGATCACCTCGACGGGCTTCCAAAGCCCCGTTCAGTAACCAATGGATGATGTCATTGAGGCTTCATTTATTTACAGTGTATGAAATTCAGAACGCGCAACCTGTCTATATTTAATCTATCTGGCAACGCTGTTTGTAAGAAAAACAAGTCTGCCTGACGACGACTTGAAGTCAACGACCCCAACTGGGAATCATCAAATCTTCCCTTCTTGAATTTAATGATATCTGGTTGGCAGACATGTTTTCCCCGTCGTCAGATCGGACGTATGAGCTCACATGATAGTGGAGGCAGCACACAGGTGTCTCACTGATGGACCCTATGACAGCAGCACGTGAGAATAAAGGGCAGAGATTTATTCATTTGCTTCATCTCTCTTGCTTGTTTCTCTGTGGCTTTTTTTTGTGAAGTCACCCACAGTTTAATTCTACCTCTGATATCCTTTGGTAATTTGATGCCGCTCCGATCAGCATCTGGTGTTTACTGCAATTACTGAAATGAGCACCTGGCATCTCCATCACACAGACCATATAAACAGTTAGAAACACCGGTGACGTGTCGGGGAAAGTATGAAGCTTGTGATGAATATTGGGCAGATTTTAAAGGGGACATACTATGAATAATCCTCTTCTACAGTGTTTCTGAACATATATCTGGTAACCTGAGAGTCTACTGACCCACAACATGTGAAATAAACCATCCAGTCCTTTGTTTGTGGTCTGCATAAGTGGGGGGGGGGTCATTACATTTAAAGAGACACACACACCAAAACGGAGCGTTCTGAGTATGTTAGGCTATGCTAGTAAAGCAACAGCCGCAGATTGACTGACACTTGTGTTGAACACAGTGTTGAACTTTGACTCGTGGTGCATTAGTGATGTTTTTCTATTGGTTAAAACAGGAACAGCCTTGGCAACCACAGTGATTGACATACACTCAAGTCAGTGTTGGAAGCACGGCTAAAAACGTTTTGTTATAAGTTTTATAGATATTTTTGGTCACTCACAGTGGATACCAAGGGTCTCCGACAAAATACTCTGTTTCTGATTGGTCAGGTACCGCTGTGTACAGTCTGTTATTTCAAAATAAAAGACTGCTACGATGAATATTAAAAGACCACTGATAGGGACGCAGCTCTAGACACTGAACGTGTTGAGTCATATTTGTCCCCAGAAAGAAGTGCAGTACATTTAATGCTAACAGTACACACCACTGTGGCAGAAAAGAAGAAGCAGAAAGCATCGACATCAACAAGTAGAAGGAGGAAATATCAACCCAAACAGAACCCAGTATGTGCTACAATATCTAAAACAAACTAAAAAAATCAGACAGAACTCGTGCTGAATCGACTCCCATGATGAAAAGTTGCTTAATTAAATTATTTAAATGCTTTGATGGCTTCCTGATATTACTGCATTATGTGAAATTAAATTACAGAGCTCCCTTTGATGAAAAAGGGCCATCTGGAAAGGGCTTTAGGCTGGCTTTTCCAGCTGATGAGCCTCTGGTTGCAGAATCTGTGAACCTCCTGCTCTGAAGCATCTGTCCGTGGATCTGCAGGGAGAAGTCTTATGAGCTAAAAACAGCTGCACCTTCTCCTCAAAACTAACAATGCTTAACTGCACTGTGGACCTGCAGCACAGCGCTGTATCTTCATATTCACTGTTTTAATACGAAGAATCACAGCAGAGAGGTTTTGTTTACTTGGTAAACACAGCTCTGTCCAATGTTTTGCAGCCTGCAGCAACAAGCTGTTGGACAGCTGTTAGTGGAAACATGAGTGAGCGATGTGTTTAATTTCCTGCTACACTTAAGCGTGAGAAACTACTTTTAGAAGGGTCACAGAGAGGGAAATGAGACTTCTGATGGCTTGAGGCATTTTTTAAAACGCTTATGAGTAATGCAAACTCTTGAAAACAGCGTTAAAGAAAAAGGCTCACCATGCTATTAGCTTATCAAGGATTTGTGCAATGCTAATGGCCACGTTAGTCAATGCTCCTGTCATACGTCAAGCTGGGCAAAATAGAACGCCTGCACAGGAAGTTAGACAAAGAGACACACAGAGCATCTGGTCAATTTCAAAATAAAACACAATCTACAGACTCCTGATCGTGTCTTAACCCATCCGCCATCCGTTGATTACACGTTGTTTTTCTCTATTCTCGCCTGAAACTCCCATCTAAAGCTGAATGCTAATCTGTGACTAGACATTTAATGATTTGTAAAGTCTGTAGTCTCAAATCTATGCTGGATTTTTAAATGAACTAAAACATGAAATATTGCTCGTCTTTAATTTCTTGGGGTGACTTGCAGATTAAATCCTACTTTACAACTTTTCAAAAGCTGATCTTTTTGATTTTAAGCCACATGTTGAACTCTTTTAATCACACAAAAACCTCAGAAGACCCGTGAAAAGCGCCAGTTTCACAGCACTGTTGCTTTAAAAAAATAAAAATCCATGAAAATTGGTGAGGCTGGCTGCTGCGTGTCTCTGGCCTTGAAGACGAGCTGTGTTTTATGATAACACAAACCACTGATATGCACACTGATATGAGGTCTGTGCTGAGGAAAAGAAAAAGATCCATCTTTGCTCAGTCATGCAGATAAAGGGATTATTCTGGGTCACGGGTTCAAACAGCTACTGTAGTTCTTGGCTGTTTCTGCTGAGCTTCGCCTGCAGCTGTAGGTCTGCTCGCTCTCTCAAACTACTTTATTTTCTCTAACTTTCTGCTTTCATCCGTCTCCGCTCTTATCTGCCTCCTCAGTCTGTGTTTCTGCCTCAAAGGAAGGTGACACAGACAGGTTTAATGGTTATAAACAAGGAGGTTTAATGGATATAAACAGGCTTTTTACAAACAGCCTTGGAGGGAAAAACCACAAGTGAGTACTCGGCGTTCTGAAATGACTCTTCTCCCCCCCAAAAAAGAAGAGACGTTTTACCCTGTGGTTTAATGGAGAGCACATAGATTTACAGTAAGAAGCAGCTCTGCAGAATCATAGCAAACATTTAGAGAAAGGTGCATTTTGCTGCCAAAAATACACAGTGTATGACCACTGCCTAGCAACACCCCGGAGGGATCTTCATCTGCCCGTTTGTACATTTAGAGAAGGAGGTAAACACTGTGAGAGACCTGCAGGCCTGGAAACAGTCTCCTACCAGGAGTTAAAATCAAGCCGGCTGAATCCTCAAATGCTCTCTGACTGCTATCCAATATGAGGCAGTATTGCTCATTCACCCATGTTAGCTACTTTGCTAACATGCTACATCCTGTAGCCTTGACTGATACGTTAGTGCGATGCTGTGAAACCGACGTAAAGCTCTTTGGGAGTAGAGAGGTGTCTGTGTGGATGATCGAACATACGAAGAGTATGATTTAGAAACTGTCTTCTTTTGGTTTTTTTTCTGGTCTGCCTTCAACTTTATAGTTTTTGTTAAGCTGGCCACACACTAGACGATTTTAGCCCCGATTTTGGGCCCGATTTGCCCCTCCCGATGATCGGGGAGGGGGGGGGGGGGGGGGGCATGTCCCGATTCGAGGCTTGTCGCATACAATTTTTTGTTAGAATAATCCTCAAGTGTGTGGTGTCACTAGGATTATTTTAACTGCTCCTGATCGAGTCGGAGCTTCCCCGATTTCGATTTGGTAAACATAAAACATGTTTGATATTTGATATTTGTGCGTTTGGATGATTAAAAATCGGTGAAAACTGTCCTCATGTCTGTGCTCTGCTACATTTTGAATTTGATTTTTTTTTATTTTAATAGGGACAATGCAATTTAGTATATAGCTATTGCTAATTTCCAACTCGTGTCCCCAGTTGGGCCTTTGTGTAAACTGATTTTAAAAGAAGGTTAAGATTATAAAATCGTCTAGTGTGTGGCCAGCTATATATATATAAGAACTCAGACGGACACAAAACAGTTTCTGAGTAAAGTTAAGAAGTGATTTACTGTAAATCTGTTGGATATGGGCTGGAGGTCCGAGGTATGAGAGCTGGTTTCTGGTGTCTTGATCTCCAGTGTTGAAGCAGAGGTGAGGTCAGGGAGCTGGGCGTTGAATGCTGAAGATTTGAGGCATGGAAATCTGGACACAGGAAAAAGACGATATTAACCGTAAGTACTTAAAAAAAAAATATTATAAACAAGCCTGACTAAGAAATACCACGGTGGGTAAACGGGCAATCTGGCCCTGAGTGTACGACTGAGCAGGCTTAAATACTGTGGAGTGTCTTCAGTAGGTAGCTTGATTGCAGATGAGAAGCAGGTTTTCAAAACTTGATTGGTGGCAAGGTGTGTGGATCGACAGCCAAGGTGAAAACACACACACACACACACACACACACACACACACACACACACACACAGGAAAAACAAGAAAACACACAGAGAGGGAAAATAGAAAAAGAAAACCCCTGTCAAAGGAGTTACTGTTACTGACAGAGCAACCTCCCCATTAATGCATGTTATCCTTTTATTGTGTTTCTGATTTTACCTCTTCATCTCATTTCTTCTTTATTTTTGTAACGATATCCAACGTTCAAGCTTTCCCCTCCTTGCCCTGCATCTGTGTTTGTGTCTGATTTCAAAGATCCCCTCACTTCATGAAGACATCCTCTCAGTTCGTGTGATACCTCAGACTTGCTGTTTGGAAAAGTTTCTAACAATTCTGGTGAGAATAATCCTCGCAGAACTTCTTATAAGAGGATTTAGAGTCTGTGATTTCAGGAGAGGGCGTCATTGTTACTCTCAAACAGACGCTCTGCTGCAGCACGATTATTCCAGGAAAAAGAGTTGTTTGTTCAAACTTTCGTGTTTAAAAGTAAACCAAAGGAGACAGTTGCATTTTTAATGTGTGGTTTTAAACTTGCTGATGTGTGCAGAACGGTTCTGCTTAGTTTTTGTACACGAGTCAGAGTCTGTCCAAAAATGTAAGTCCTGATTGATTTGGGATTTCTGGGGCCGATACCGATGATAGTGAGGTGATCTGGCACTACATTCACTACCATATTATCAGCCCGACGATTAATGGGTCGGGCTCTGCTAAAATGTTTGAAACTTCTCCAGGACCACAGCTTGGTCAGCAGCATTCAGCTTCAAAACGTGTTGTTGAGTCTCTGGAGGAGAGCGGAGGCTTCAGTATGGAGGAGGCGTGGCCAAACAGCAGTTTGTTTTGGTTTCATGCTGGTGCTCAAAAGCAACATCTACTGGATCAAAAAGTCGCACATTCTTCCTTTAAGCAAGGCACTGAACCCCCAACAGCTCCGGTGCGCTCCTTGTGTAGCAGCCTCACTCTGACATCTCCACTAAAGCATGACCACAGGTCCTGTTTGTGCATGTTTGTGTATTTCGGGCAAATGTGTGTGAGTGTAAACCCAAATTTTGCCTGGGGGATTAATAGAGTATGTAAAATAAAATAAAAATATTGATTTTGCCAAACTTGTTGACATTTCTCTGCCTCCTCGAGTGGATGATCTTTGATTCAAATGTGCATAAGACAGATAAGAGGTTGTTCTGCCTGAAGTTGTTTTAGTTCTTGCGACATATCCTCTCTCACCTCGTCGATCTGCAGCCATGTTTCTCTCTTTTGCTCGGGCTGTGTTATTGGGTCTTTTTTCTCTGCAGTATTTCACTAAACTTTCTCCTGAAAATCATCACCAGCATGAGAGAAAAGAGAAAACAGCACGTGAGAGAAATTCAGGTTGCAAACTATCAGAAGCACCGGCTCAGTTTTTTTTTATTTATTATGAGATGCATTTTGCTTTGCAGTGTCTCTTGAATCTTCTCACCCGTTTCTTTATCCATGTCTTCTCTGCCTCTGGGAAGATTCATCAGGGTTTTTTTTAAGCCGCCTTTGTACCCCTAACAGGACCTCAGCAGTCAGCCGGCGCGGCCTTAAGGCTGCGCTCTCCGGGGGACAGAGCGGAGCAGCGGGGTTCAGATCAAGAAAAATTCATTTTCTCAGAAGCATTACATCTCGGCTGCCGCATGGAGTGCGACCAGCGTATTTGGTATTTGACGGGTATGAAATGAAAGCCCATGTGGTGGGTGTTTCTGTGCGTGGATGATACGATGGCGTTCATTGTAGGAGTGTTATAAGATGAGAGTTGTGTCTGCCTGCACGAAATTGGCTTCCTAAGAAATGTGTGTCTCTTTTACAGTTTTTATTCAGGGATATGCAGAGTTTATCCAGCGTGTGAAATCATTGTTTAAAAGGGAGAGTGTTTCCCCAGTATGGTCGGAGTAATGTTAGGGATGACAATATTTGTGCTGACAGGACAGGTTTGTACGACACACTGCTTTTAGAAAGTGGAACATCTCTTTAAAAGTCTCATCCTGAGAAGGTTGAGAAAGTGAAAATCTCCTCACAAATGGCCCTAAATGTTCTGAACAGTGATTTAAATCCTCCATTGCTTGTTGGAGCTCCTTTAGCTCTCTGTTTCTTCTTCTGCGCTTTTGTTCTTCTCTCTCTCTCTGTGTTTGAATTATTTTCCTCTCCATCTCAGACTCCCGTTAAAAGACGCGTCGTCATTAGCCTCGCCCGCTCCCACATGCCATGAATCTGCTCTAATTGAGACCTTGATCATCCCACACAAGGCGATGCAACGGATGAAAGACAGAGGGGAGGAAGACAAGGTCCAATTAGCATCTCCGCAGCAGCCTGACTCCCGGGAGTTCCAGGTGGTCCCAGGGATCTAATTTGGAGAAGACTTTCAGAACTCAAAAGTTATCTCAGTGGTATCTCAGAAGAAGATTATTCCTGCACTGAATACCTGCACCTGCCAATCATTGTGGTTATTATAAATCCTTTTCAGTCCCCGCGTACTCTCAGAACAATGTCTGAATGTATTATTGATTTTATCAGCATGCGTCGTCATCTCACAATACCAACTCCATTCTCGCATTCTTGAGTCGCTAGTTGGACTGTTACTGAAGGCACGAACAGGAAGTCTTGGTTGCTAAACGCTGGCTACACCGGAAGCCCCAAAAAGATGGTCATTGCTCCCAGTGGGATATGTGGTCGATATCTGGCTAGAACGAGGATTTACAGATATTTTGTGTTTAGTGGACTCTGTACTAACTGCTCAAGTTTTAGCTTCAGATGCTGTCCGATCTATAGAGGTCCAGTTTAGCTAGATGTGCCAACGATTCTCTACATCGGGGTATTGATTGCGTTTTTGTGAGTTTGTACTGAGTGCTTAAATCCACTTCAGTTGCTATTGTCCAATCTGTAGAGGCCCAGTTTAGCTGTTTTCACAGAAGGACCCTCTCTTGTATGAGACACTGTGCACAAGCTGTGGGGCCAACGGTCGCTGAGGCAACCATTAGCAACTCAGCAAAAAAAGTGTCCTGGAGTCTCTACCGTGATGATACTCTACTGTAGCATGTTTGACCTCAAAGTCCAGGTCGTTTGACTACTGTAAGTCCTCTGAACCAGACTCAAGAACGCTACACTTCCTTGCACGGACGGAAGAGGTGTGCTTCAGCACGGTTTGGTTGCTCATACACGAGCACAAGCACGGGTACACAACATGGACATGAAGTATAATCAATCCTCACCACCATTATCGAAAAATGAGTTTTCTGTCTGTATCGACTAAAATAACTCAAAATAAGCGACAAAGTCAGTAAAGAAGCTGTCATGTTCTCTGTGTTGTTCTCTGATACCAGGACTCGACAGCGCATACTTTGAAAAAAAAAGTGTCTGCCTGTCTAAACTGAGCACGCTTCATGATCACATAAAGTCATGCATGTGTTGTCTTACGACGTTATGTACAAGAGGTTACCATGCTCAGGCCCGGTTAGTCCTGGAGCAGTGTGAGCGCAGGCCAGCGGGGGAATGAGGAGGTACAAATGTTAAGGAGCAACAGTGCGACCCTAATCATCAGGTAGCAGGCTCCTACAGGCTCTCCTTTGTAATGCAAGTTTTTTTTATCTAATTTTTTGCACATATTTGCAATGTGCACAGAACAGGTGGATGGTAAGACACATATTTTTTAAGTATTTGACAAACAAAACAACAGCTGTTGTTTTTTCTGGTGTGGATTTTCGTATATGGATGCTTTAATATTGTAGGGTTGAAAGTCTTTTACTTTTTAAATATACATCAAACAAATATCTGACAACTTGCCTCTTCCCAAAGTCATTTGCTTCCAAATTAAGTGAAACTTCAGTGAACGGATAAAAAGCCTCGGCTCAAACTGCAAGTTTCCTCTCTGACAAAATAAAATACAAAGGATTCACCATTTCCCCGTTTGAAACGTGTATGACTCATTCTGACTGCAGTTTTGCCCAAAATGCATTGCAGACTGAGAGATCACTTTGTAGCTTTGATGTTCAAGCCTAACAAGAAGTGTCTTTCCAAAGATCAAAGCCCCCAAGGTCGTGCCTTCTCCTCTTTAAGTCTTGCCGGGACCTTCTTCTTCACGTCTTTTTTCCTGCTCTCATTATCCTGCAGGAAGCATTCTTTGTGACAACAGCTCACATTACTCTCACAGACTTCAAGGTGTCTGAAGTGCATTTTAGTTTTTCTTTTTTTTTCCAGAGGCACAAATGATTCATCTGGATTTTACTCTCTTCTCTTTCAATCTGAGGTTTTTTTTTTTCCACCTTGAGATAAAAGTCCGAAAGCGAGGGAAAAAGCTGGCCCATTTTCAAATGTGATTCACCTTTTGATTCCTCCCTCGTTCGTCATGGGTCGAGTGGGCTCTCATTCACCTTTTGTTCCTCCTGCTCTTTACCAGATTTCTCTTTCCAGCGAATGAACACCTTTCTCGCCGTTCACCTCAAGGCACCTTTGACCACCTCTCTCCCTCTCCGACCGACGCCGATCTCTTCCCTCCTTTTTGAATGATTGAGCTCCACTGAGCTGCTCGTCCTTTATCGGATCGGATGAGGATTGAAAATTAGAGACATTGTTCTTGCAATCCTTCGTAACCCTTGGAGGCTCTAACCTACAAAAATAGCCCTTTCTGAGTTAAGCCAATAAGACTCTGAAAAAAGGGAATGTGTCCTAAACTGAATCTCTCCTCTTTCTCTGCGCTGAGACGCTTTTGAGTTCCTGTTGGAAGAAAACGGTCAGTCAGACAAAGCAAGCCGATCAGCTCGGCGCTCCACAAGGAGGCCGAGGCCTTCGTCAGCCTCCTCTTCTTCAGCCTCTGCTCTGAACAGGATAAGGTGAGAAACCTGGTTCTACAAAGACCATCCAGGTTCACAAACCAGTTGCCAAGTCAGTGTCCATGTCCACTTTTTCTGTCAGTTTCTGTCCTCCTCAGTAAAAACCAAAACTGTACAATGTGTGACCCATTATTTCAGTCTGTATAAGAGTCTCTCATGAATATTTCTCCAACATGATACTGAGGTGAGATAAAGGGTTTCAAAACTCAGTGGTGCTGGCTGCTGTAAGATTGTGTGAAACGGTCTTTACCCGACAACAAATAAGCTCTCAGACTGTGTGTTGTCCCCAAAGAGAAAGTGGTACAAACACAACTCAGTGTTTGGCTCATTACTTCGCCCTGAAGATGCAGGGTAGCAACAAAATGCCATTTCATGCCGCTTCCAGCTGATTCATTTGTTTGCAGTCGGTAATTTACACTTACAGCGACTGCTGTCCTCGTTGTCTTGCTCCTCTTTTTTACAGCTGCTGGTTTTACAGCAACATTACAGTCACAGTTATAGATCTTAATACCAGTGATTCATCACGACCTAACAGCTCATTTCTCACCCATAAGTGAAGGATTGTTTTTTTTGCTGTATTGGGGGTTTGGAAGTGCTGATCAAAGCAGCCAGACTTTTCGCTAAATTAAACAGAGAAAAAAACAACATGTCGACGTCTACAGCAGGAGCTCTTTATTGATTTTCATGGCTTGAGGTTTCAGCCTCATTACTTTTGGAGCTACAGTAAAACCAGAGCAGGGAACTTCAGAGAGGACGCTGCTGCTGCTGCTGTTGCTGCTGCCCACATGAAATCGCCGAAATCACCAGAGAAGAGAATCAAATCCCAAACCTAATTGAAATCCAATCAGTTTCAATTAGCGAGGTTCGTTCGTTCAGTGGCATATTGCTGCTGCTGCTGCGAATGCCACTGATGGCAGGAGAAGCTGCCCACTCTCGCCCACTCTCAATATGTTCTCCTGCCATTTTTTACACAGAGCCGTGGGGGCGAGAGACGAGACGGGGAGAGAAAATGCCAACAGACAGCGCGGTGGACCACTGCCAAGTCAAACGTTCAACCCCACCCTCACACAAGAACACTCTGTCTCTTTGTTTCTCCGGCAGATTCTTAACAGTTCATTTCTGTTTGTTGGGCGAGTAAACGTGAGCTAGTCGGGTGGCTCTGAGAGAGAAAAATGAAAGATATTTAAAATGAAGACGTGGAAGCAGAAGTTTGAGTCAGAATTTTGGATGATGGGAGTCAGAGGCGCTGCTTGTCAACAGGCAAGGTAGGCAACTGCTTGGGGCGCCAGGCCAGTATGGGGGCCCCCCAAGGGCCTGACAAACTTTACACCACAGCAGTAGCTCAAAATGTGCAAATTTTGCATCGACAGTAGGAAACCTCCCTAAGTCAGCCCCATCTGACAGCACTCACTCTCTCCATGCCCTGCTGAGCATCACATGTTGATGAAAGAAAATGAAGAGGAATTATCAACTGGGAGTTAAAAAAAAAGAAGGAGGAAACACTGAGACACTGGCAGACATAATGGTGATGAAGGCTGGTTGGAGGGGCCCCCAATGAAATTTAGCTTTGGGCCCTGACAGACTCTAGAATCGCCACTGGATAGAGCTGTTAGTAGGAATGTTCCTCAGTAGTCGGTTAAATGGAAATTTTAATTCAGACCTAGCAACGAGTCCAAAGTTAGGAAAACACTTCCCCCCCTGCAGAATGAATAAAGGATTTTCTTCTTCTTCTTCTTCTTCTATAAGGATAGTTAAGTGTTTGCTGATGTTGTTCTGCAAGGGTGCAAACCAAAAAAACAGTGTAAAGGTTTTCTCAGAAACCATTGCAGCCAACACAGAGGGTTTTTTTTTTTATCTCTTCATTAGAGCAGAATCAGGTTTGGGGGACCAAGCTGATGACTGGAGATCGACTGGAAGTAATGGTTTAACTGGTGAAGGGTAATCTCTCTCTCAACAGCGCTGGTGAAGCTCAGCACAGTGCTTCACAGCTCTATTCAAAGGGAAAAGCAAAAAGGATAACATGTTCCATGATTAGCAATCATCGTCCTCCAACTGAAACAGATGTGGCACAGATTAAATGATCCAAAGTGAAAAAAAAGTTTGTCTTGAATTTCTACCCACTCCTGAAAATGAAGGACGGGAGCCCAGTGACAAAATAACATTTATTTCTCATCAAATCACGATTTGTCACTCTTTTAAACTGCACATATTGACCGAAGGTGACTTGCTCCCTGCCTCACATCGACAGCTGTTCCGTCTGTCATTGAAGATGAACTCGACGGGGAAGTATCAAGTGATGATCACTTCTTTCCAAGATGTTGAAAAACTTAAGCCGCCGCCAGAGACCCTTAGGTGGCACTTTCATCTGGTAGTAAATTAGAGACGATCCTTATCAGGAGTCAAATGAAGTGCAAATATCTGACAGAGGGGATTTGAAGGCTGCAGAGAGTCTTCATCAACACGTCTCTGCTTTTATTTTTAGGCTTTTCACGCGCCTACATTAAATTCACCTCAGATAATCTTTCTCTTTTTTTTTCGTTTGACGCTATGATGAAATGTGATGTAGCTCAGCGCTCACAAGGGTTCAGATGTTTAATCAATAATTAGTTTGACAGTGAGGTGAATTATAGATGACTAAAAGAATCATGTTTATGCTAAAGTTACACAATGTTCCAAAATGTTTCAGAGCAAAACTGCATGAAATATGTGATAAATGAAAGGTGAATGTGAGCTTGTGAGGGATGTGACGATACCTCGGAATTGAATAAAATGTTAAGAAAATGGACAATTTAAATCAATTGGACAAAATCTTTTTTTTATTGCAATTCTCTCCAGCAGAGGGCGCTATCTGATTTTGGCTTTTCTTGCTCGATGTTAGAAGCTGAAGACATTTCAGCTTCAACTTTTCTACTTTTATTTCGACTCTGGTGATCTTTTGTACCTGCACGCCTCTGCTCAGTGTCTCCATATGGTTGATGCCGCCTACAATTCATCCTTGAGGTTGATTACAAACTCTAAAAAAAAAGCTCTGACTCACCATCATGAGTTGCACTCTCAGGTAGGATGGTGTGTTCTGGCGCCCTGTTGCCTCTTACACCTTTATATATAAAAGGCGATTCTTGGTCTGCTTCCTCACTGTCTTTTTATCATGCAGAAAAGTGCCGGACAGTTTTCTTTAGGTTCTCAGACAGAAATTGGAAAAAGGGCTTTTGGGTATTCTGCACCCTCAGCCTGGAATGTATTGGATAGGGACTTGAAACTTAAGGAGCTGGTGTCCTTAAATGTTTTTAAATCTAAAATGAAAGACATGGAAGCAGATTCTACAGGATGTCGATGTTTTTAGCTCGACTGCCTGAACCACTGCAGATGTAGTTTAATGCAAAATGTAGTGTTTTTTAAATCGTTCTTTGTCTGTAACTTTGTGTTTTTGCTGCTGCCTGTCTTGGGCAGGTCTCCCTTGGAAAATAGGTTCTTACTCTTAATGGGACCAACCTAGTTAAATAAAGGTTTAATCAATAAATAAATGAAGAAGAAGAGAGGTGAACAGACACGACCGAAGCGAGTGAAGATTTTGCGGTGGAGAAACGACCGTCTAGTGCCACAGCAGCGGTTGTAGACGCGAGGTGAGCAGGAAAAAAAAAGGAGTGGCGGCTGGTCAATAGAGGGCATTAGGGCGCCGTCGGACCGCTCCCCACAAGGAGAAAGTCACTGAATAAGATTTTATAAAATGAGGTTAGCTTTAGGCCCCTGGTGTTCGGCTTGCTTGCTGACTTAAACACTAATCTGAACCGAGCTATCGTTAACAAAAACCAGCCAGGCAGAAAGATCTCTGCTCTTCTTCAGACTCTGATGTTTACATGAGCTGTTGATGCAGAGCTTATTTACATTTCATTAATAATTCAAGAGGTCTGAAGTATGTGGACGGACTTGATAAATTGGGGTTTGAACACATAGAAAGCTTTTGTTCTACGTTTTTCACGTGTGTTTGGTTTTAGTTTTGGTTTTTGGAGTAAGGCAGAATCTGGTCCCATTTATTTCAGTACAAACATTTTGTTCTTGTCTTCCCACACTGAGAGGAGCCCATGTTTATGCATGTAAATATTGTAAATAGACAAATAAATAATGCACATTTCTATTCAAATCACGACTCCTTCTTTTATCTCTACTTTCAATGTGGTTGTCGTGTTACTGGTTCCGCTTCCTCTACTCCACCTCGGGGACTTCTAAAGAGAAATGCAAACGCAGAAATAGACATGGACACAGATCTGAAGCACAGGCTCATGCACAAACCTTCAAAGACATGCAGAATATTTCCATCTGATGGAATGGAGCAGCCAAATAAAAACATGCATACTTCGAGCTTGAATATTTGACTCAGTGTAAACATCAGATGATACAGAATCTATACCATGCTTTCAGATGACTTTTCCTGCACTGAAGCTACACAAGGTCTTTAAAAATAACTTTACAGCAGCAAACATGCGGCCGGCTGGAAACAGTGTTTAATAAATACACTAAAAACTTAAGTATTTCACATATTTTCAATTTCAATATGTAGAATTCAGCCGTGTTAGTTAAAGGCCCATTAGCCTAAAAATATGACCATCAAGATTTCCCACCAGGTTTTTTTTGTGCAAAGTGAGAAGAGCAAAAATACACAACCCCTAGTTTGTCAGGTATGACATGTGATACATCGTCCTGTAGGCTATTCATCCTAAAGATGAAGTTAAGCCGGTCTCAGACTGCAGGATAATCAGGCCGATTTCAGGTCTGATTCCTCCTTCCCGACAATCGCCGGGTCATTTCAGACTCAAGGCTATCTTCCCAGATTATCTAGTCCTATAAAGATCCAATCTAAACGTCCCCGATCTGCTCGGAGATCGCTGGGGGCGCCCCGACAGTAATGAGCGGACTGTAGTGACGACCGGCGGCAGGAGTCAACCCACACAGTGTTACAATCTGATCAATGTCGTCCGCTTCCCTCAGACTTCACCTAAACTCTTTTTTTTAAGGCTAAATGTGTTTATGTTTTCTCTGCACAGAGTTTTACAATCACAAATGTAACCGCTGGCTCCATTGTTTATGTGAGGTCACGTGAGGAGGTCTTAATTTATAGCTAAAAATAAAATAAATTATTTTATAAAAACAAGCGACACCTCGCACTTCATATCGTTATCGTGATTTTGAACAATGTTATCCCACTTTGCATAAATTGCTCATATTGTCCCTGCCTAGTTTTGAAACAAACTACTCACTATTCATGTTTGTTGACGACAGATTTCAGGTGATAATTTTATATTAAATGTGAAACGATGCAGAGCATGTCATGACCTTTGATAGCGCGCCAACCAACGAGGTACTTAAATACCAAATGTCATGTGGAGTGAGTGGAGTTCCTCCATGAGAGTATTGGATAGTTTGAAGGTCTTTCATTTCCAAACCTGCTCTTTGATTAGCTCGAGAGGCAAATATTTGGTAGAGTAATTAATATTCAGAGACGCTTCCCTCTAGATGCTGGGAAGCTATAAAGGAGAGGGAGTTTAATGAAAAGTCTAACATGCAACACTTTCCTGTTCAGAGCTCAGACACGTTTTTTTATCAGGTCGAAGATAAATCACACCGGCATGAACTCATCCAAGGAGAGAAGAAGTGAGACTGAAACTTTGCTTTTAAAAAACCTCACACCATCAGATCTGACGTACAAAACCTTCTGCTGAATCACGCAACACAGACTGCAGAGTCACACCTTCACGGCCTCTGAGACCCGGACACAAAGTGACGGAAGAGGAGAGAGACACAGAGTGCCTCAGGAAAAGATTTGTTTGATATTGGTGAATCTACGCCTCTGTACTCGTTAAAAGAAAGCTCCACGAAGTGAGAAGAGAGCAGAAAATGTAATCTGGAAGAAGATGAGAAAGCTTTTAAAGCCTAACGCTGTGTCATTGGTGCACTAACACACACACTCACACACACACACACACACACACACACACACACACACACAGCAGAGCGAGGCAGCTGCAGCTCCCCGGGGAGTTTCGGGACAGGAAGTAAACAGCAGTGAGTCGTAGCTGTCAGCCGGCTGAAGGTCAGCCGCACTTTGCTTTTTATGTTTCCATCAGCCAGAAAATTGCTTCAACAGTGAAACCTCTGATCTGCTGACCCAGAGTGTGTACAAACTCGCTCCATCATGACATGTTTCTACATTAATGTCGTTAAAGAGCTCTGCTTCATAAAGTGTCACGCTGTGATTGTTGTGACAGCATAAATCAATAAAACAGGAGGGCGCTCGCACTGAAGTACCCTCTTCATGTTGGATGATTGCAGGTGCTGAACGATGAGGGAACCAGCCCCGCCTACCTGTAGCTGAACTTCTCGATGTTCACACTCCAGCTAGAGCACGGGGGTCGAGGCAGCTGCTACTGGATGTGCTTAAAAGTAGGAATACTAACCAGGAGCAGTTTTTGTGGGAACTGCCCTAGACCTGTGTAGCAGTTTACCTTTTCAAATAGGATGAGCCCTCCGACCTCCACTCTCCAATGTTTGAAATCCTTGTTGAATAACCATCTCTCGCAATGTTTTGTATCGTTGTTGTTTTCTAATTGAACCTCCTTTACCCTATAAAGTTTGTTGGTGAACCTTGGTTTCTTTTAGTGTTTCTTTTGCTGTTAATGAAAGATCTTTAAAGAAAGACAGATATTGCAGTCGGTGCATCTCTGATGACAACCCCAGACTCCTGTTTTTATGATCTTTTATATATTTCTATCTCACATGTTCACATCAGATAACATTTTGGTCCGGTGGCTGAGCATGCTGCATAGTCAGGTGCAGCTCAAAACCCCCTGTGGCAATATACGACAAATGTGTGGAACAACACTTCCTCCAGTTAAATCCAGATGGCCTCAGATTTTCATTCAACAGCCCCAAACTCGACAGGTGTGAGAGCACCTTCATTCTGCAGTGAGAGGGATTAGAGGGGACAGACACACAAAGAAAACATGTCTGCTCATTGAGAAGGCCTGCAGATTGTTGGTGTTTCATCTGTTCTGCTTCCAATCTTGTTTCTCCACACTGATTCAGGGACTGGTGATGCTGCAGCTGCTGCTGGTGGTGGTGAATATTGTCTTTTCAAAAGCTGTTTTCATTGTGCCACAGAGATTGTAGCTTTGTTGTTTTCAGAACAGGGATAATCCTTTCCACAAAAACACCCCCAACGAGCAGGAGGACAGCTAGAGTACATACTGGTGAATTCTGGTAAATCAAAACAACTGCAATTACATGGCTTCACATCAACTGAGGATTGGAGATGGGCCCTGAAACAAAAACCCAAAAGCCACCTTTTGTTCCCGGTGTGCGGCTTCCAGTACGAATTCAAGTCATTGTGCAAATGCAAAACCAACAAATGCCGCACAACTACGACCCAAGATGCCCCACTCTTAGCTGGGGTTCAAAAACTTGAGAACCTTTTACAATTCTTGATGTGTGGGATTTTTAGGTTTGCATTATGCCTCTTCTGAAATTGGAGGAGGAAACAGAGGTGCCAAGACCCACAAACATCTGGCAGGACAGGCCAGAGCTGTGTGTGTGTGTGTGTGTTAAGCCAAATGAAATCCTGAAATTGTGTTAATAATTGCGATTGTGA
Organism: Labrus mixtus; assembly: GCF_963584025.1. Classification (NCBI taxonomy): domain Eukaryota; kingdom Metazoa; phylum Chordata; class Actinopteri; order Labriformes; family Labridae; genus Labrus; species Labrus mixtus. The sequence continues at coordinate 779,378 of NC_083625.1, forward strand.
CATCATCATTTTCTGTGGGTACTGTGCCATGGTTTCGCTACACATTTTTTTTAATTTAAAAATTGACAAACCTTTGGTTAACAACTTAAAAACTAGCAAATATACAAACTGAGTCACATTCAGCACCACGGACAGCGACACCCAGAAGTGCCTGAGTCACATTCAGCACCACGGACAGCGACACCCAGAAGTGCCTGAGTACTGTTCAGCACCACAGACAGTAACAACCAGCACTGCCTGAGTCACATTCAGCACCACTGACAGCAACACCTAAACACTGCCTGAGTCACATTCAGCACCACGGACAGCCACACCCAGCAGTGCCTGAGTCACATTCAGCACCACGGACAGCAACACCTAAACACTGCCTGAGTCACATTCAGCACCACGGACAGCGACACCCAGCAGTGCCTGAGTCACATTCAGCACCACGGACAGCCACACCCAGCAGTGCCTGAGTCACATTCAGCACCACGGACAGCCACACCCAAACGCTGCCTGAGTCACATTCAGCACCACGGACAGCCACACCCAGCAGTGCCTGAGTCACATTCAGCACCACGGACAGCCACACCCAAACGCTGCCTGAGTCACATTCAGCACCACGGACAGCGAACAGCTTGCAAGGCTCAGCAGTGAAAGGTAAAACCACTACACCTTATTAGCTGAAGGACACCCAGCTACCAACGTTCATGAAAAAAAAAACTGAGATTTGGATTTAAATCAACTGAACTATAAAGCATTCACATTATCAGTAGATTCATCAGCACATGAAATATCTGCTACTTGAATCCTTTCAAGGTCGTTGCAGGCAGCGATGTCGCAAAAGATGCTACATTTAGTTTACTACAGACCAGAAAGTCTGTATTTATGAAAAAGGGTTTATCATCCCAATTATTCTATCCAAGATAAACGATGCCACTCTTCATGACTAACATGCTAATATTTGTTGCAGACAGTTAACGCTCCCTTCTCTCTAACTGTGTCTCAGTTTGTGTGTCTGTTCTCTTGTTTGTCCCTCATGTGTTGTAGGTCCGTGTGGCAGAGGGTCATGAGCGACTCTGACAACACCTGGGTCCAGAGTCCAAATGATCTTTCTAATAAAACCCTCAAACAGCTCAATTGTTGTTTGCTCTCCTGGATGGCATTTAGTTTGTGTTTCATCACCGCATAAAATCTCAGCATTCATTCACTGTCCTCCTTTTTTTTTAAAGATCTCATATTTGGGTTTAGGCATTTATTTGATAGGACACTGAATACGTTATAAAATCAGGAGAGAGTGTGGGAAGACATAGGAAAGTGAGCATCCAGTCTTGAGCAAACTTGGGCTGGACTTTAGCCTCTCTGTTTGGGGTGCAACTTACCTGCTAGACCATCTCTGCCCCTGCAGACTCAGTTTTTGTACGGCTTCTTTAAGGTTGAATTCTCAGCTTTAACACAGTTTAGGTTAACAATTGAGAAATTGTAAATCGGGAATAAACGGCACAATTTCCCACCTTTTGGTAATTAGTATGGTGCTTTAGTGTCGAACAGCTTCCATCCAGTTCAGTATCAAACTATGTTGAGGGTGATTCTATGGGGTATTTCATCATCTACTGTCGTTTCACCAGATATAAATCCACATAATGTTCGACACCTGCTTGTCTGTAAAAAATAAAAATGGTTTGAATGATAGTTTTGAAAGACAGGAAAGCAGTGTGACAGGAGCGACAATAAGCCCTGCTGGTGTATAATCACGGGAGCTGGATGGAGGATAATGGAGAGTCTGGCTCATCTGGCCCGCTGTGTTCAGGCCGGACCAGCAGCTGTGAGGGACAAAGACCAGAGACAAAGCTGAACACAAAATCCATAATAAGCGTGATGACTGTCCCTGTTCTGGACGGGCAGCTTTGCATCAATTTGGGAAGCGGCTGGCAGACTGACCCCGAGCCACACAAACAGCTCAGACTGTGTGAGGCTGAAATGAGGCTGTCGTCACAGCTGCCAGGGTTAGCCGCTCCGTCACCTCTGAGGTCGAGCACGCTAAAAATAAAACTTTTTTTAGTGGATGAGAGTGAAGAAACATCAGCACTTTGAACCAATGAACTCAAGAGGAACATAACTCGTGCTTTAAACGGTTTTCCAGGATTTATTTTTCTTGTAAAACTTACAGTAAATACAGTAAATCACTGTGAATTATGGAGACTGAGCTGAAAGTAGGCGAAGCAAAGAGTTTGGAAAGTTGGTCCAAAGCCAAAGAAATGAGCCAAAGTGAAAAGATTAAATGTGATGGTATCAGCACAGCATGAGCAGTATTACTCCATACGTCATGCTCGTGTTGTAGAGTTGGTAAACTTCCCATATTAGGTTGTCATAAAGAGTAGAATCAGTTTCTGACGCAAGAAAATATGGTTCATGGAAACTGGTGTTTGGATAATAAAAACAACATTTTAAAGTTAAGGAAATCCTCAGTGTTGTTTTTAACAGAACTAGACAGATAAAAAGACCCGAAAATGCAGGCTCACACCAAGGCAGGATGAATATATAAAAGAGCAGAGTGTATTCAACAGTCCAGGGGGGACACAGAGAAATCCAAAACCACCAAAGCAAACAAATCCAAGATGGGCAGGAATAAGGCAAAAGTAAAAAAGAAAAGCAGGCAAAGGTCAATAACTACAAAACTTCGAGAAAAGAAAGCTGGACTGAGGCAACATGAAGGAACACACAACAAACTGGCAACATGAGGGAGGGACACACAGGGATTATATACACAGACAAGCTAACGGGATAACGAGACACAGGTGAGCACAATCAGGGCGGGGAAGGCGGGAAAACATAAGGAGCAGGATCTAAACGAGAAGGACAAAACAAAACAGGAAAAGACAAAAATACTCAAATAAATGGACAGAAACGAAAACATGACCTGAGGTAATGATACAAACTTTGAAGGCATTGAGTGTGCTGACTTTTCCTGATGTTTAATATCTTAAAGCAACCGCACTGAATGTTGAAAACTTTGTTTATTGTCAGTTTTCTGTCGCGTGTTTGGGATGTTTTGGTTGTAAAGCAACATCTGGTTAGTTTCTGTGAGCTGGTCCGAGTCATTTCTCATTTCTCATTACTCGTCCATCCCTGCAGACAAGAGGGGAAAAAATCACCCCGATGTGACGCATTCATGTTGACAGGAACTCTTTCTCATTTATCCAATTAAGCTGCACACAACCAACCCAAACTTCAAACTATCTCAGGGGCTGAGCGTGATGGTGTCATGTCTCTAAAAACATCCGACAATTTTTCCCTTTTTGTAATCACAGTCTGGTCTCCCTGTTTGTGAAGCGTTGACATTTACAGGCAAAACCCATCATGGTTTCATTTTGAAACATCTGTTGGTATTCCTCTTTCATTTTCTCTGGCCCCTCACACTGGCTCACACACACACACACACACACACTCCCATGCAGCAGCTGCCGTTGTGAATCCAGAGCACAGCATGGCAATCCGTTAATTACACAGCTCTCAAAGTTCAATATTTCCGAGGCCATAACTACAAAGGAGAGAATGAAATGTATAAATAATGAATTCGGCATTCTCTGTGATTAAAGCTGAATATCAAACCAATCAGATGGCGCTTGCTGCAGCTATCTGATTATCATTTTCAGACTTCTCTGGCTGGAGCACTGCATACTTTCCCCCTCAGCTTTCATGCCTAAAACACCAGGGAGAATGGAAGCAGAGGAGAAAAAAAAAGAATAAGCATGAAATATTTGTTATTCATGAGTTCATTTTATTCAGATTTCCCTCTGTGTGTGATCGCTCCTATCTCGGCCTAATGCCGTTTCATGCAGACGAGCGTCTCGAGTGAGCCTCCGTTGTTGGATTTGTCCGTGAGAGAGAGACTGAGATGACTTTGAACTGTTTGCAGAGAGAGTGCAGAAACACAACGCACTCTTTCACAGTTGCTCCGACTCACGAGGTCACACACACACACACACACACACACACACACACACACACACACACACACACACACACACACACACACACACACACACACACACACACACACACACACACACACACACACACACACACACACACACACACACACACACACACACACACACACACACACACAGGGGGTGTCGGGTGTGGGCCTGCATCACTTGACTTCTTAGATGAATAACAGATAGAAGCTCAATGTAAAAACACTTTGAGCCTCTGTCCTCCCACAGCACATTCCCTCTCTTTGTTTGGACTATAAAAAATATGAATTTCAGTTCGATCAATATATTTTTCATTCCTTTCTTGCAATCTCGCCGCCTCTCTCTGTCCTCGTCCTTTCTTTGGTTTCACTCCCACCTCGTCCACAGCTAATCCATCCTCCCCTCTTCTTCTTTTCTCCTCCTGTTCCTCCCTCTCCCTCTCTTTCTCTCTCTCACTTTCTGTGACTCTGAGTGCGTCGGGTACTTTGATTCAGACTGATGTTTATGTATTTGGACGACCCTGGACACAAGAAACCCTCCCATGTATAAGAAGTCATGAAGGTCATGTAGAGGGCATACTTTAACCTCTACTTTGAGGCAGCAGCAGCAGCTCAGTCTGTAGGGGCTTGGGTTTGGAAACAGGAGGGTCGCCGGCTCAAGTCCCGGTGCAGACCAAGTCTGGAAATTGGTCTGGTTGCTGGAGAGGTGCCAGGGCACTTCCTGTGCACTTCTGAGGTGCCCTTGAGTAAGGCACCAAACCCCACACCAGCTCAGGAGTGTCATCTCATGAGGAATATGTTAAAGGAGAAAACTCTAAAGAAAAAGAGGGTAAATTTCACTCAGACGTTTATATAATCTGACAGTGGCCCCCTGCTGGTCATGAGAAATACTGCAGATTTGATGCACTTTATGTCCCCGATGCTACGTCAACTTGTCTCAATACAGAATCCATTTGTTTTATTTCTAGCGGTGGTGATTCAGCATGCATTCCAGCGCACGTTATCAGCTTTTGTATTTTGCTCGGTAAACAACAGGTCGGTATTTGAAATAGAGCTTCACATCCTCAGACGGACGTCAGCCTCCGCTGAACCTGTTAATGCTGCTGTTTGTTCGGAGGCTGATGAAGGTATTAGAGCCACAGTGGGGAGGATGTGAGACGGCAAATGAGAGGAAGGATGTCTGCCATCATCCCCTCGGTTTAAAGCAAACAACACTTAGAAATGTGAGAGATTGAATTTCCTGCAAATAGAGAACGAGAATCTTTTTTTTTGTCAACATCCATTTTATTGACCTGCGCTCACATAATCAAGTTAAATGTGAAATCACAAACATCCTGACTGCACGTCCTCTCCACGGGAATAATAATAAAATGGTCTCCACGTCTCTGGAACTACAAGCTGAAGTGCTGATGCCGATTTTCTCTCCCATCACGTCACATTACATCTACCACCTCACGGCTACATGTGTGATCTGATTACCTCACCTCCATTACGTCAAATGTGGCACCTGTCACGATGTAAGCAGGGAAGGAAAGTAGATTCAGCTGCTCGCAAGCAAAAAGTGATTTTCATGTTTGATGTGATCAGGTCTTTAAGATATAACTGTATACAGGACTAACTTCAACAAAGTGGATATAACAGCCTCTTTCAACAGAATGCGACAGGAACGAGCATCAGCGAAAAAATCAGCTTGATGCTATAGTTTCCTATCAGAGTGTCCTAACTTGTGTTTTTACCCCGATGCCCCGTTGCTATTTTCCTCTCTGTCGCTCACATAGACGGACGAGGAACAAGGAAGCTCTACAAGGCACTGACGCTCACTTTTCTTACTCAACAGAACTCGTTATCTTGTTGTAAAAAGTGAAGAAAGTGGCGCATTAAAAATATCCACATCCATGATTGAAATGTTGACCTTTGACCCGTGTCAACAACACGGGAGAAAACGTCTTCAAAAAAGACGTTTATTGAAGAGCGTTTGAGTGTTGCGATTCGAGTCAACAGACAGCTCGTCGATTCAAAGCACCACACTTCAGTTTGTCCACCTTCAAAATAAAAGCACCACATGTTATAATGTCTTAAAGGGGGAACTGCAATTCACAGAGCAAAGAAGTCAATATTTAACGGATGCAGTGTGGTCAGCGAGCATGCGATAGTATGCAACGTGACGTAATATCGAACGCTGCCATGCTGCTAGGACACGGTGTAAACCTCAAAGCAGTGTCTGTATTATTTAATAATCTGTTTGGAGGGTAACTGTCTAATTCTTAAGCTGACCTTTTCGAGTGTAAAAAATGTGATCTAAACTGCACTGATGATTTAGTAACATAAAAATGACAAAATGTAGCATTAGCTAAAAGCAGATAGCGCCCTCTGCTGGTTAAACAGAGTTTTACAAAGACAGTTTTTCTCTCATTGATTTAAATTGTCCTCATGGCCTCTTGATTTTTCACAATATAGCAAGATAGCATTCCTTCAAATCAGACACGAGGTGCAGTGTACACACAGAGCTCTGAGCTGCAGACGTCATGTGGAATAAAATAACAGAACTTCAAACATAGATCCACGACTTCCTCAAAATGTGGCAGCCTCTTAGATGTTGAATTATCAGTTAATGTTGAAGACGACATTCCTAAACTATCATGTGACATCAGTGCAGAAGCAGAACAGTCATGTTGATCGTCGTGTTCTTGAGCGAGGAAACATGCCAAAGAGAAAAAGTCAGAATGAATCAGAATAAACAGCAACTGTCTGTTTCTGTTTGCCATTCTGGATTCTTCTTCTACATTTTGACGTGTGTGTCGTCTTGGCAGAGAGTTCTGATGCCAGTTCCCAGCCAGCGTGAGGATTTTGTGTTCTTTGCCCCAATTAGTCATGATGGGACGCCCGCTCCTCATCGCAGCCCCGGCTCGTGATGTAGGCCGATAAGACAGATGTATTTTTACATAAACGTCCTGCCAGCACAGCTTTCAGTCAGACAGTCCAATAAACAAAGGGCTGTGAAGGCTGACAGCCATCCGACAGTTTGTTCATCACAGCCATCAGAGAGTCAGCAGCCGCACGCTGGGCCTGTAATCATCTGACAGGATCCCTCAGCAGAGGCAATCAGACGCAGAGCCGTTTTTCAGACTCCATCAGACTCCCCACATCTCTCCCTCTGAGCGGCTCCGATCAGGCGGGAACCCAGAGAAAAACTGCAATGTTGAAGTCGACACCAACGAGTGTGAAGCTACACTTTCTCCAACGGCCACATCTGACTCATCTGACTTATTTTTAACATTTGTTTGAATTGTTAAAGAGGACATATGATCCCCCTCCTCCACCTTTTCAAACAGTCCCCTCCTCCACCTTTTCAAACAGTCCCCTCCTCCACCTTTTCAAACAGTCCCCTCCTCCGCCTTTTCAAACAGTCCCCTCCTCCACCTTTTCAAACAGTCCCCTCCTCCGCCTTTTCAAACAGTTCCCTCCTCCGCCTTTTCAAACAGTCCCCTCCTCCACCTTTTCAAACAGTCCCCTCCTCCACCTTTTCAAACAGTCCCCTCCTCCACCTTTTCAAACAGTCCCCCTGTGGTCTAAATGAAACATCTGTGCTTTGATCAAAATATAACATGAATCAAGCACCAGAGGAGGTTTGTGACCCTGTATAAACCAGCTCTCTCAGAACGCTCCGTTTTGGTGTGTGTGTCTCTTTAAATGTAATGACCCCCCCCCCCCCCCCCCCCAACATAGGGGAGTCTCAAACCAACGTGGCTGCTTTCCCTCACTATCAAGATTTCATCATCACTGTCAGCCATGGTGGATGAGGGGGGCTCTTCTGATTACTGAAGCGACAGACTAAATTTGGGGTGGTATCACACTCTGACACGATTAGGGCCTTACATCATCTTCTTGCAGGAGACGTTTTGATAAATTTAGCAGCTGAGGCTGAGCCAGCATGAACTCGAGAGACAGACGCAGGGAGCCGGTTTGATTCATATTGGAGGAGACGCCCCCGATCCGGTCACAACAGCAGGAAGAAACAGCAACAGAAATGTGTTTCAGCATGGGGAGAGAAGGTACAAAGCAAATGTGACATCTTGTGTTATCGTAGCTCTGCCCACACGTGTTGCCGTCGGTTCACATTGAGGATGGAAACAGGCTGCGTGCTGATGCAGATGTGAAGAGTCACCCACAGAAACTGGATATGAGCGCTGACTCTGACACAGCACGAGGCCACCACAGGGACTTAAGACGTTTCTTTATTCTGAAAATATTTCTGCTGTTCTGCTGCCTTTATACATTTCATACTCTACATACAGAAACGCTCCTGTGTCTCTTTCTCCGTCTGATCTCCACATAATGCCAGCACAGCTTGTTAGCTTGTTTTACAAAGTGCTGATAGTTGTGCATTAATGGTATCCATATTCATGATTTAACTGTTGTGCTTTCAACACCGGAGAAAATCTCTTTTCGGTTCACTGTGAGCTGTTTATTATCGAGCTTTTGAGTCAAAGTCTCCTCAGTATAAAGTACCATGCTTCAGTTTCTGCACCTTCAAAACAAAAGCACTAAACTTCAGTTTCTGCACCTTCAAAATAAAAGCACTAAGCTTCAGTTTCTGCACCTTCAAAACAAAAGCACTACACTTCAGTTTATGCACCTTCAAAACAAAAGCACCATGCTTCAGTTTCTGCACCTTCAAAACAAAAGCACCATGCTTCAGTTTCTGCACCTTCAAAACAAAAGCACCACACTTCAGTACCTGTACCTTCAAAACTAAAGCATTAAACTTCAGATTCTGCACCTTCAAAACAAAAGCACTACAATTTAATTTCTGCACCTTCAAAACAAAAGCACCACATTTCAGTTTCTCCACCTTCAAAACAAAAGCACTCTTCAGTGTCTGCACCTTCAAAACAAAAGCACGCTTCAGTGTCTGCACCTTCAAAACAAAAGCACGCTTCAGTGTCTGCACCTTCAAAACAAAAGCACTCTTCAGTGTCTGCACCTTCAAAACAAAAGCACTACGCTTCTGTTTCTGCACCTTCAAAACAAAAGCACTAAGCTTCAGTTTCTGCACCTTCAAAACAAAAGCACTCTTCAGTGTCTGCACCTTCAAAACAAAAGCACACTTCAGTGTCTGCACCTTCAAAACAAAAGCACTCTTCAGTGTCTGCACCTTCAAAACAAAAGCACGCTTCAGTGTCTGCACCTTCAAAACAAAAGCACACTTCAGTGTCTGCACCTTCAAAACAAAAGCACTCTTCAGTGTCTGCACCTTCAAAACAAAAGCACTACGCTTCTGTTTCTGCACCTTCAAAACAAAAGCACTAAGCTTCAGTTTCTGCACCTTCAAAACAAAAGCACTCTTCAGTGTCTGCACCTTCAAAACAAAAGCACTACGCTTCAGTTTCTGCACCTTCAAAACAAAAGCACTCTTCAGTGTCTGCACCTTCAAAACAAAAGCACGCTTCAGTGTCTGCACCTTCAAAACAAAAGCACTCTTCAGTGTCTGCACCTTCAAAACAAAAGCACGCTTCAGTGTCTGCACCTTCAAAACAAAAGCACTCTTCAGTGTCTGCACCTTTAAAACAAAAGCACTCTTCAGTGTCTGCACCTTCAAAACAAAAGCACACTTCAGTGTCTGCACCTTCAAAACAAAAGCACTCTTCAGTGTCTGCACCTTCAAAACAAAAGCACTACGCTTCTGTTTCTGCACCTTCAAAACAAAAGCACTAAGCTTCAGTTTCTGCACCTTCAAAACAAAAGCACTCTTCAGTGTCTGCACCTTCAAAACAAAAGCACTACGCTTCAGTTTCTGCACCTTCAAAACAAAAGCACTCTTCAGTGTCTGCACCTTCAAAACAAAAGCACGCTTCAGTGTCTGCACCTTCAAAACAAAAGCACTCTTCAGTGTCTGCACCTTCAAAACAAAAGCACGCTTCAGTGTCTGCACCTTCAAAACAAAAGCACTCTTCAGTGTCTGCACCTTCAAAACAAAAGCACGCTTCAGTGTCTGCACCTTCAAAACAAAAGCACTCTTCAGTGTCTGCACCTTTAAAACAAAAGCACTACACTTCAGTTCCTGCACCTTCAAAACAAAAGCACTAAGCTTCAGTGTCTGCACCTTCAAAACAAAAGCACGCTTCAGTGTCTGCACCTTCAAAACAAAAGCACCAGAGGTCACATCGTGTGATGTTTGGACAGGATGTCATTCACATTACATTGATCACATGTATAATTGGAGATCTTGACAATACTGGACCTATAAACAGATGACTGCCGGGCCACAGAGACGTTTAAAAGATAAACGGTGTTAGTATTTGAGGATTCAGATAAAGTGATTGTATAAAAGCTGAATGATGAGGCGACTGAACCTACGTTGTTTGAGATGAAGTTGCTCTCGGAGTAATTCCTCATCCTCTTACTTTCCAGGCACTATTTGAATGTCAAACTGCTTTCTGTTTCTACTCGTGTCTCCTCTCCAATCTTTTCATGCCGGGGAAAAAAGGATTACTCATTCTCACCTCATTAGCATAATATAGACGTCACGCTCCACAACATTTCACCAGACTCTGCTCGTGTGTTTACATCCGCACTCGAACGCACCAGCGCTGCCAATTTGACCGTTATCAGGACGATGATGAATGTAGTTTCCTCACATAGCTGAAGAATCAATGCACACTCTCTCTGGAGACTCATCCTGCTCTTTGTGTCACAGCACAGACACGACGACCACGGCATGAATCTCAACGTTCATCAGTCAGAGAGCGGCTGAAGAGCGATATCTATTCAGCATCAGGACATAGGAAAAGTGAGATGATTCTCAGATTAAATGCTCTGACATTTATTCCATTAATGCAAAGAGATAAAAACTCTCTGGTCATGTCTCGTCTTTAACACCCACGCTGCAGCCGTGGAGATCATCTGAGGAGACGATGACGAGGAAGTCGGAGATTAATTTTTCACACCAGGATGCAGAAGTTCATCCACTCTTTACTTTTATATCTTATCTTAGATTCAGGGGTGAGCCAGGACACAGTTTTTCTCTTCTGTTTATGATAGTGAGCATGCCTGACCCACAACAAAATCACTTCCAACACGCCTCTGGTAGGAGAACGGCGTGCTGCAGTGCAGAGAGGGAAAACATGGGGAGTGAAACGATATGTTCTCAAGACCGAGGGTGTTCAGTGTAGGCCGGATCAGACTGTGCACACATTATATCTGCACCATTACATGATCCAGATGTTGTAAAATCAATGAATGTTTATATCCTAGCCCGTGGTCACTGCGTTGTGTTTTTTAAGATATGTTTTTTGGTCTTTATTAGAAAGGACAACTGAAGAGAGGCAGGACATTTTGGGAGTGACACACAGCAAAGGACCAAGGTTGGATTTGAACCAACAGCCCCTGCAACGAGGTCTAAAGCCTCATGGGGTGAGCGACATAAACGCCAGGCTATCCTGGCCCCTGGTTACTGTGGTAGCACAATAAGAGACGAACACAGACGTGTGTGTTTGGAGGCAGAAAAAGGACGAGAAATAAAAACTGCAGTTTGTGTTGGTGTTCATAATCAGCATCATGACGCTCCCTATTTGTCCGTCTGTCTGTCCATCCATCCCTCCACCTTGTTTGTTTGTTTTGAAGCCAGTTCACTGATGTATAATCTCTCAGAGTGAGGTTTTATTTCCCTTCACTGACTCAAAAGCAAAGATTTAACAGAAGAGAAAACCTGACAAACAAACGTTTAACAAAATGTTTCCATACTTTTTTTTTTTTTTTTTTAATCTTTTCTGTTTGTGTTGTTTTCTTCTCTCACTGAGGCCGTCTGCTTCCTCGGCAGGTGTTGCTGCTCTGATGCGAGTCAGACATGACCAAAGAGTTTCCTTCAAAAGGGCTAGGGGTTGTGCTACTTGTGTCCACAATATGACCCACAAATTTGTGTGCACACCAAGCAGCAACCTCCTGTTTTAAAAAATGAAGTCTATACTGAAGTGTAAAATCCTGCAGTTCCTGGAGTGTCCACTAGAGGCTGGCTGCAGAAGCACAGGAAGTCACATACACACCCATTCTAAAAAGCCTGTTTTTACAGCAGAGATTAACATGTTTACAGCCTGGTTCAAAAAACCAAATAGGTGTGATTAGCTCATGTCTCGATGGACACACACTGTACGGGGGGTGAATGTTTTGATGACTCATCAGTTTTGATTTGATGAAGGATAAGAGTTATTCACAATAAGGCGTGTAGCTGACCTGATTGACAGGTGGGCGCGGTGTAACGGTTTGTCAGGAGGTTTAAAACCCGCCTCAGCTCCAGCTCTCAGCCTGTCGTTAGGTTGACTGAAAGTTAGACTGAGACAGCATTTCCAGCATGGAGACCGCCATCGATGGGACTCCAGCGCCCCCTGCAGGGACAGACAGGGGACGTCACTCAGGCTTTGCCCATTAATATTTACATATGGTGCATGCTGATTGCTCATCCTACATCTCACATACATTGTGTTAATTTTGAAGTCCAGAAAAAAATTAACTCGTAGGAATGATCAACATATAATGAAAATAAAGATGGTGGTTTTTCTACGACCCCTCCCCTTTCCTATAACTGTCCTGGCTTCAGTCCAAACCACATCCTCCTCTTCTCCACCCTCAACTTTCTGTCCCTCTGTTAAGCTTCCTCGCACGATGGCTGAAAATCCAAAAATAGTCACACGAAAAAAAGCTTCCTCATACACCCCTGCTGCACTTACATCCGTCAAGTTGTCCTGCCCCGAGAATTTGTGTGCGACCAAAAACGGTGACACACCGTCATTGAAACATCTTTCCATTTTGCTGCGTAATTGGAGCGAGCTGGAGGGAGGGGGGGAGAGAGAGAGGGGGGTGGGGGTGTTAGTGAATTATGGAGACAATTGGATTGCCTTTTTCTTTTTATAATGGTGCTGAAGGCCAATAAAGAAACTTAATGGATATCTTCAGTGGAACGCTGTGCTAATGTAATAGCCTGATCTCTGTCCCAGTTACAGCTCATGAGTCTGAGGGAAGGCTGATTATTTGCTAATTAACGGAGAAATAAATACGGACGGGGAAAACCATTGTGCAGGAAAATAACCTCTGCAGATAGCACCAGGTTAGAAATGTAAAGGATTTAATGATAATGCAACAAATAAACAAACAGTTAAATCAACATGTGAGAGCTCACTTTAAAGTCATTGTGTTGTAGCTTTACTCACAGCCGCGGTCCAAAGTGTCACCAAACTCAAATATCGCCCCCCCCATCAGAGCCGCTGTGACAACTTGAGCATTTTGCAGCGTCCCAGGAGGCTCAGAGAAATGGGCTACCTCGCAAAAGCAATATCACTCCAGCCTCGAATAAATCACCCAAAACCTGAAAGCTATCAGAGTTAGCGTGCTGCCTGGGGGGAAATGATTATGGGATTAACGTTGGTGGTGGGGGGTGGGGGGGAGAAAGTGTGTTTTTGCACCATCAGTCACAGGAGCGATTAAAGTAATACAAAAAACCCTGACAACAAGAAGTGACAAGGAGAGGAAATTAGAAAAGCTCTGGGCGCCACACGTCCACACCGGAGTTATTTAGAAGAGACGATGAATGAGCCGCTTCTCCGTCCACCTGGTGCGCCCGGCAACTCCGCAGCAGTGGACGGGGTCGCATGGCGGAAAACGGATTATACGAGAGTAACATGTCATGCAGGAAAAGTTTGGATGGGGAAATATTCACGTGTTTTGGAGGAAATTGTTGAGATATTTGAGTTGGACCGTCAGTGAGCGGCCGTCGCCTTACTTTTTGCGGTGTGTCCGGCTCCGTTGCTACCTGTCGCCCCCCCCGGTGAGAGGAATCTCTCTGATTGGCTGTTGTGAGGTTTCATTTCTCTCCAGCTCTCGACACAGGTTCAGGAAAGCCCCTTGAGCATGTCTCTGTAGTATCCTACAATTCACTCAGCAGACTCTTTTATCCAAAGCGACGTACATCAGAGAGTAAGAACAACACAAGCAAGGATCTAGAAAAAAGGGAACAATGTCAGTAAGAGCAAACGATCAGCTTTGAGTCTGATTGGACACACAGGTGCTGACAGGAAGTGACCAGAGGCAAAGCAAAACATTGAGGGCAGTTCTTGAGAGCTCTAATCAGTATAGAAACCATCTTATAAGTCGTCGTTATCAAACAAAAACCATCGTCATGACCATCATCATCATCAATAATATGGAGACCATCATCATTAAGTTAGTAGGTATTCATGAAAGAGCTGGGTGCCATTTTCTACTTTCTATCAGACATTATTCTCCATTAGTAGTCTACCTATAATACGAGTGGTGAGCGACAGCGGTGTGAAAATGGTCTTCTCGTTTCATAATAATAATAATAATAATGATAATAATAACTTAGATTTATATAGCACCTTTCATGAAACCCAAGGATGCTTTACAAAGTGTGTGTGTGTGTGTGGGGGGGGGGGGGGGGCATAATGGGAGGCAACAAGAGACAATCAAAATGAAGGAGAAAAGGAAGTGCGTGATCAGCTGGGGGGAGTGTTAGATGAGGCTGAATGCTTTGGTGAACAGGTGGTGTTAGAGGAGGTTTTTAAAGATGACCAGGGATGCAGCAGTGCGGATTTTGGCGGGGAGAGACATAACAACGGACTACCGCCCCCTGCTGGCATGGAGAGTTATTGCCTCTCACAAATGAGCAGAACGAATATGGTGGTCGGCCGTTGGCTGTAGTCTTTGCGGTGTGTTCAAGTGCAACTTTTTAGCCAAGACACTGAGTGATTGCTCATCAGGCAACATTACTGCATCACTGTATTCATTACGTTTTCATTGTATTGATCAGCACAGACACACCGCCGGGTTTTCCTCCAAATATAGAAACCTTTTTATTTTACAATTTCAGCAAAAATATCATACAATTCCAGTTCAATTGTACAGTTTGTTAAATATCTAAATACACTTTTACAGGTGCAATGTCAGTAGAAAAAAATATTGGATTTTTTTTTTTTACGAGATACAAAATGTACACTTGCTTACACATCGAAACTCACACACACACACACAGATGTATACAACATCGTGTGGCTGAGGGCGGTAAAAACCTTTCGCTCTAAGAAAATGATTCCTTTACATCGCTCAACAATTTTCTGAGCACATTAGGGAGTGGAATAAAATCACAACTTATCTAAAATATCCAAAATCCTGGGGATGATGATTGAAAAGGAAATATGTGTGTGTGCACTTTTGAAGAGGTTCAAAACTCGACCTCTGTGGCTACAACCTGGACGTTAAATATGACTTTTAGGAATCCTAACTCGATCCGAGAACATTTTGATGGGATACAAAACATCTCTTGCATGTGCACAGGGAGCTGCAATGTTCTCAAGCATTTCTATTTAATGCACTTTGTTTTCCAGGATACAGTCAGAAACATCTCGGGCTGATTCACTTTGAGAACGTTTGGAAGACGACAAAAACAAACTTGTACTGAGACTGAAAACACAGAGCATGTTTAAAGATGCTGATATACCGGCTAACATTATGGAAGCCTTAAGGCCCCGTGTCCATCTAGCGTTTCCTTGAGCTGAAAAGAAAAGCGCCGCACGTCCGTCCTGTCTCCATGACAACAGTCTGCTGACAACTGCCGCTGTATGACCGACACTGCTCTGTTACTTTTTACTTCATGTTTTATATTTGAGATCGTTTATTTTCCCGTTCAGACACGGAGCGAGGAGGATGAAGGGACAAGACACGGTCAGTAGGTGGTAAAAACTACGGGGAACATTTGGAAAAGAGGGCCGGTAACGTCAACAGCGCCTTTCTGAAAACTTAAAAGATTTTCAACTTGAGCGCTCGGAGCGGCTGCACAAAAAACGAAGAAAAACAGACGCTGGGTGCTGCACTCTTTCTGCAGACGCTTCAAACGCTCTCTACTCATTGAAAACAGCTGAAATAAAGACGCTGGCACTGAGAAAAAAAAAAGCATGTGCAAACACAAATGCAGCCACGGACGCATTGGGAAAGACGCCAGTTTATGGGGTCGCTCGATGAACAGAAAAGCATGACTTCTTTTCACTGTTTTTCCAAATGGAGCTTACGTCTCCATCTCGTTGGACGGGCGTGTTTGTGGCTGTACTGTGACAATGACACTCTGTTTATCGGCTTGTCTCTAAAACATTCTGTCATTGTTGTCACTGCTGCTGTGTTGACCCCATCATGTCCGCTCTGACTCTACACTGCCCCCTACTGTTCGTATGCATAATGCATGATGACCGCATCGTGTTTGTTTTTGAGGATGTGCACAGCTGAAGCGCCAAGCAGACGTTGAGGACCAGAGGAATCCATCATGCACAATTGTGCACGTAGTTAAAAGCAAGAATATCTCCTCAAAAAATGACATAAAATCTCTAGAAATAATTGAACCAGAGTTTTGTTTCAGCCCGACATGTTGCCTCGTGTATCCATCGCTCTACACATCTTCCAGTGCCACACAAGTTCAGTGTCTGAAACTCACAACAAGTCAAACCATCCAACAGCTCAAAGTGCTCAACATGTTCCAAACAGCACTTTGTCTTATTCAAAAACACTGTTATTGTACTGAAGAAGACAAAACAAAAAGAGATGTAGGAAGCAGAGCAGTGAGGGTGTGAAAAGGTCAGACCGGTGCTCAGGTCGGTCCTCAGCTGCAGCAGTGACTCAGTGGGTCTGCAGATGTAATTCCCTCTCACCCTCTTTACAATCTGACACCGTGAAATGTGCTCGGCGTGTAGCGAGAAGGTCAGGCCAGGGGAAAAAAAATAACACAGAAATAAAGCTAAAAGTCTTCTAAAGGGAGTGCTGAGTCAGGACTCTGTGGTCAGACAGGAACAAAGGGAAAACTGATTTAGACACAGGGATTATCTTTAGACATAAGTGATGCATGTAGACTCTGAAAATAGCATTTTTTAACACACCTTGTGACTTTGGTTTGGTTTTGATATCTCATCTGTAGGAGAAACATGAGAGAAGTGTCGACTCTGATGTCTTTTTTTATCATCTAACAGAATGACTTTATAAATAAGCAAATGTCAAAATGGTTGAGGTTTCCAACTCAATATAAAAAGACTCAAGCTGGCTACACACTTGACCATTTGAGACCCGATTTTGGCCCCCTTCAACAATCACAGGGAGGGGGTGGTGCTCTATACCCG
The DNA here is from genome assembly GCF_963584025.1 of Labrus mixtus. Taxonomy (NCBI): domain Eukaryota; kingdom Metazoa; phylum Chordata; class Actinopteri; order Labriformes; family Labridae; genus Labrus; species Labrus mixtus. The sequence goes on from NC_083625.1 coordinate 796,505, forward strand.
ATATATTTGTCCAGATAATCCTCAAGTGTTTTGGTGTCACTATGATGATTTTCTGCTCCCCATCAAGTTGAAACTTCCCTCATCTGGAATTGTAAAAATCAAACATGTTGTGATTTTTACGAGGTCGGACAACGTCGGAAAAACAAGTTTCCAAATGGTAAAATGCACGTCAATGACCTGCTCAAGTCGGAGCGACAGCTAAGAAACTCTGCAAAGAATTAGGTGCCCCGACTCGCCGACTTAACCTCAAATTCATCATCAACATCGGGGGCAAGAGATGTTTAGTTAATGTTAAGATACTTTTGATTAATTCCCGTCTTTCACACTGTTGTTACGACATTCTGACTCTCAGAATTGAAAGCGAGTGATCACACGATTTTCTAACCCGGAAACTAGGACCGTCTGAGTAGCACCTGAAAGCAGCACTAGCTCTGCTGTCATGTTGGGGAAAAGAGAGAGAGAGCCCCGCCCACTCAGGGATGCAAGAGTACAACTGAAGGAGAACCAACAGACTTTCCAAACCAAAGAAAATATTTAGTTTGGTCTCAAATCCCTGAAAGAACTGAATCACCTTCAGGGTGTGTAGGAGGGAGGAGGCCAGAGAAAAGGTTTGTTTTGGTCTGAGAGACTGAAGCTAAAGTGCCACATCTACCGAACATCTACTCTGAAGGTCGCATAATATACCTTTAAGAGTGAGTGGAGCGAGGGGGGTCGACATAGACAAGTCTGCTTTTTGGGACAGTACTCGTAATGATTTGCATTTTTCTATGATTTAGGAAACAAAAGGCTGCTCTGAAACTCTCCAGAAGTTGTCGGGGATGCATGTGTAAAGAGGATCGTGTGAAACATACATGAACGATTGTCTCGTTTAAAAAAAACAAAAAAAACAAAAACAGATGGATGTTAAGAATGAAAGTGATAAAAGCAGCAGCTTTAATCCAGGTTCATCGAGGTTATCAGAGTTAACCTCACAGAGAAGTGACAAAGCAACCCTAAGGTGTATCTCTACTCAGGTTTCATGAGGATTTGAACTGTTGAAGGTGGAGTCAGGTGTTTAGAAGCCTAGGCTCTACATTTTAAGGGTCTAAAGGACTTAGAAGGTCAGGATGTTCTGGAAACGCTGGAGGAGATGTCTTCAGACTGCAGCCATGAAACGGGCTGCGATGTCTGCAACATCACCCAGAAGAGAAAATGTTTACAGAGCAGCCATTACAGCTTTTCTTTCACCTGCTGGATGAACATTAATTCAAGAAACTCAAATAGACTTTTAGTCGTTTTGATGCCAAAAAATGAAGTGCTCATACTTAAAAAACATAAAAACAACAAAATAACCCTTTAAAAACCAAAGCCTGGCTCAGACTGCAGGATCATCGTTCACGACTCGAGGCTGCTCACATCCAGAATATCTCGTAGTGTGAGTCGTAATGAAGATTTGATCTTAACGTCCCCGATCTGCTCGGAGACCGTCGAGGACGTTAAGATTTATTTCAAACATGTTTGACATTTAGGATTTAAAATCTTGACGATTAGGTCCTGAAAGAGTCTGGAGGCGAGGCGTGTGGCTACAAGAACAGCGAGAGACGAGTAATGAGTGGACAGTAGTCATGGCAACCGGCGGCAGGACGCAGCTCGCATGGCTGCGCTGGACAACTGTAAATCATCTGAGTGTTACAATCTGACCTCCAGCTCTCTCTGAAGAACGGACGATACATGTTATCTGCGTCTCCACAGACATTTCTTCACCCCAAATCGTGTTTTAAAAATGTTTTTTTCCCCTCGTTATAATCACAAATTTAACCTCTGGCTACGTTGGTTACGTGAGGTCACTTGAGGTGGTGCCTTCCTCCGTCGGGCTCGATGATTTTAGTAAATCCTGTAGTCTGTGATGTGCCATTATTTTCATATTTTGTAGTGTGAGCATGTTTGAGATTATAAAGAAGAAGAAGTTAAGATCCTCCTCATGTGTGAGGCTGCCAGATTTAAAAAAAAAATCGGTTAGGATTTTCAAACTCCTGCAGCGTGAGCCGGGCTTCAGACTGTACAATAAATGGAAGAGATGAGTTAAATTAAAAAACACACTGAACATCGATCGGATTCACAAAAAGAAGAATAGTATGTCTACAGACGACAAATCAACAAAATCCCAGAACTTCAACACAGATCATCATCAGCTTCACCACAGGATTAAAATATCCAAAAGATAAAAAAAAAAACATTTCATAAACACAAAAAGGATTCAAACAGATGGAACAAACATAACAACTCTTCCCATCACTTTGGATTGCACAGATGGGGGAAAAAAAACAAAACAGCATATCTCAGGATTCAAAACAGAACAGAGGTCTTCTTTCACTTTTCAAAAGGCAGGAGGAAAATCTGGTCGTGTAAAACAAACGTTTCTTCAGCCGACACTCACGTGTGTCCAATAAAAACGCTGTGTGAGAAACCTGTGGTGCCTTCAGGGTCCTGCAGCAGAGTGGAGGACAAATGAGGTTCAACTCTTTGAAGGACGGTCTAAATCTGCATTGTGTGAAATGTATGTATGCAGATGTGGACATTATGGACTGAACACACACACACACACACACACACACACACACACACACACACACACACACACACACACACACACACACACACACACACACACACACACACACACACACACACACACACACACACACACACACACACACACACACACACACACACACACACACACACACCTACATCTAGACCTCTTCAAACAAGGCACTAAGATTTCATTCAAGTTTATCATTACACAAGTGCTGAATGCATTTAAAGCCCCCCCCCAACACATTCATCTCCAACCCAAAGAGCTACATCCACATTAATCCCCATCCGTCTCTCCTCCTGTTCTCACTGTACGCTAAAGTGATGTGTCAGCTCAGCAGCCGGCCAATCAGGCGACCCTGCTGGGAATCAGCCGGCCTGCCACTCATACAGCCAGTCATCCGTCCAGGCGGGCGGGCAGGCACTGATGCTGCGAGCCGTGACCCCGTGCTCGGCCCTCTGTGACGAGGTTGTTCCGACGACTGATTGGCATGGTCGGTGGGTAGCAGGAAAGAACGTACTGTGAGGGGGGGAGGGGGGGGGGACTCTAATAAAGCTGAGTTTCACCACAGAAACTTTACACAGGGACTAGCAACATTTTGTTTACGTACGTATGTTTCTACTGCAGAAACCGGGGTCTGGATAAAGTCTCTGGGACCTGATCTTCATGTCCCAAAAAGGTCCCCGCTCTGAAGGAAGTTCTTCCAAAAGGACTTTTGGGCAGGCTTTGCAGGTCTGAACATTTACAGTTAGTCAATGGACTGGAGGAACCGTTTAACCCCTTTAGAAGGAACCACAGGAACTAAAAGCAATGTGTACTTTTAGCAACCACAGGAACTTTTCCAAAGGACACGGGTTCTCAGAGTACTTCCACCACAAGAACAAAAAGTCTCATGGTACTCATTGGTTCCCCAGAAAAAAAGGTCTCTGCTCGTTAACTCAAGACTCAGATAACAATGGGCAGGAGGAAACTTTAAATCACTACTTCTGGATTTGCTTTCCAGCCGGCATGAGGACTTTCGGGTTGTAAAATAGGACCACCTGGAACTTTATGTAGACCATTGTTTCTGCAGCGGAAACATCAAAATGTTCCTGCTCTGTGGGTTTCACTTTTAAAAGAGATCGGGGACTTTAGCTTGAGCTTTTTAATTCTGGACATTTTGGACTGGTTGAGTAATTCAGACCCTCTCTGAAGTACCCGGGACCAGGGTACCGAGGACAGGTTTCCACCACAGGTACTTTCTCCAGGGACTAAGGACTTTAAGAGGATCTCAGTGAGTCTCAATCTTGGGGGATCAGGGGTTAAAAAGGGTCCCAGGAATTTGGGATCTGCTATGGGTAATTGGAGTACTGGGCACAGGTCCGTTAATTGCGTTAACCATGCCCACCTCTGTTCCACAAAGTACAGGGACTTTGGGTTTGCCTTTGCAGCAGAACACATTTCTGATTTGAGGATTATGGCGGTGGCTTTTTCACTTGCACCAGTACACTTTATTACCTCTTCAGGGGTCTCTAAACCATGATGGAAACTCAAGAATACAACGGGCTGGAGGAACCCTCAAGTCCCAGGTACTTTTGGTGGAAATGTGTCCTATAGTTTTTTTAAAGCAGCTCCTGCACACAGAAGAAAAAAAACAAAACAAGTAAGCCCTTAACCAGCAAGAGTTGGCCAGAAAGAAAAAACTCTGGCGTTTGATGACGCTCGCCTTTTTGTGGAATCAAATAAAGCATGTGGCACAGTGACGACCCCACGGGTGACTCATCATCGATCAAGGCAGCAAAGAGAAGCCCACATCGCCCCCACAAGAGGGGAAACCACAGACCGAGAGGAGGGGGGGGGGGCACATGAGGAGTGTAGAGGAGAATCAATTCAGCAGGTGATTTTCAGAGTGGTTCTGCCTGGCTTCACCCAGGTGTCAGCATGACTTTGGCTCAGCAGGAGCACCCCCCCCCCCCCCCCCCCCCCGCCCAGCCCATCCCCTACCCCCAGGGAGGTTATCAGAGCCCAGAGAGACATAAGGGGATTTGAGAGGGAGGCTGGAGAAGGTGGGCAAAGATGCAGTCATGCAGGCAGATAGAGACAGGCAGAGGTGGAGCAGTAAAGACGGGGGGGGGGGGGGTAAAGGCAGGACAGTGGAGGGAGAGAAAGGCAATAAATAAAGGCAGAGGAATTTAGAAATAGGCAAACATGACGTGTGGAGAACGAAGAGGAATGTCAGAGAACCAATCAACAAAACCAAAAAATCTAAACCAGGAAGTGAGACGGACCCACACCAAGTCACTTTTCAACAAAAACCCATAAATCACAGCTCGGCGTTCGCTTAACAGAAGTTTCTAACTACCGCCCGCGCAGCCCAAAGAGAAACAGCTGTCACCTCAGCACCAGGTACACAGAGTCAATTTAAAAAACCACATTCCCCAGCAGCAGCAGCAGCAGATCCACTTCTGCAGGATCCTCATCAGGAGTCTCTTTTTGTGGACGCCGCCGGGCCTCACTTTGTGCCCTTGTTGAACTGCTCCAGCACGGTGGCGTTGGTTTTCTCAAACAGCCACTGCTGGGTCGGCGAGGACGGGTTGCACGTGTTCATGAAGACTCGCTTCTCAGTGGCGCTGCAGTCGATGCAGCTGTGACTGACGGCGTGGTAAAGAGTCTTATCCTGTGAGGAAAGAGGAAGTGGGAGACGGGAGAGATGGTTATGAGATATCACAGACACACACACACACACACACACACACACACACACACACACACAGACACACACACACACACACACACACACACACACACACACACACACACACACACACACACACACAAGACTGACTCTACAAGTTTATAACAAATGTTGCTCAATAGAGAACAAACCATATGACGTGTTTTTGTAGGCCAACCCTGAAGTAGCATCACCACAGGGTCTAACCAGAATCCTCCTCTGGGATGTTTTCATTGGATTTTGGATCATTGCAGAAAATAATCTCTGTGTCAAACACACGTTTCTGAAGCGTAGGCGTTTTGTTCAGCAGAATAATCTTCACAGATGAACGCCATTTTTATGATGTTTGAAGCGTTAATGCGGCCGACAGAAGTAAAAAGCTAACGTTATGCTAAAGCTAACTACACCACGGTCGGATGATTGTGACGTCACTAGCGTTCAGCTTCAGACGATCTCCGATAAACTAATCCACGTAGCTTAATAAATAGTTTACTAACATAATATTCACCTTAACCTAAAGATTAAACCTACAGGAGACATCTCTGACTAGTGAGAGAGTTCCCGCCCTCTGTGTCCGGCGTGATGACGTTTAATGTCCCCGACGACCGCTGTAGTCACATTTAGCCACTTGTTAGCAACCGCCTTTTTAAAGACGAGTAAAAACTTCAAACTTCACAAGTGGAGGTATTACCTAACGTAGTTTATGTGGTCTAACAAAACACCAACATCTCTTCAGCTTGTGTTAACCACAGACCTTATTTCAGGAGTCTAACCACAAACACATTCAAAATCCACGTTGACTTTTAGACGTTAGACCCCATGGCGCTCAAATGCTAACTTATGCTAATGGTTTTAGGACTCATTCCTGTGGCGCTCTATGATGACCCTGATTTCAACGCCTATGACAACTTGAAACTAGTCAACTAGAACACTAATGTCGGGTGATTTCCATCTTCATCGTGTTGCTGTTGTCTGAGTTTTTTAGGTCTTTGGGGTAGCTTCATTCTGCTCACTGACGTCATTGAAGCTCCCATCCCGGGTTTTTCAACAGGCACGTGTTCGGGTGATTTTAACCCGACGTTAGTGATAGAGAGTAAAATACTTCCCACAGTTATCAGAGATGCAGGGAGACTCACACGTCCCAGGAACAGGTGGACCGAAGGACAAGTTCCAAACTCCATTATTGATTTATTTTAGGAATTTTTCGAGCCTTTTTTTTTATCCTTTTAAATATTTTTTGGGGCTTTTATTGGAGAGATAGGACAGTGGATACAGGCGCCACCAGAGCCCCTTTTTAGAGCCTTTTTATAGGGTCCCCCCATGATACCCTTCTGTTCATGGTGTTACAAAAGTGTTAGTTAGTGTTCTAGGGTTCAGGGTTTTAACCATCGCACGCTGTCTGTTTCAGCTGCCTGCAGGAACAGTTCAAATGCTTTTGGTGGTTTATCCAACGTTCTGACACTGAAGATGTAGAAAGAGGGACATGATACCTTTCCTTGTTGGATTTTGCGATTAATCTGGATAATTTAAAATGTTTTTTTTTAAACACAAATTAACCAAATTCATTTACCAAATTGACCTTAATTATTACCCTTAAAAAGATTAAATGATGTCTAGAGGAGACACACACAGTGTAGGCTCAGACTCTTCGGTACCTTTCTGTAGCGCCACAGCTGGTTCCCCTTCATGCCGTGACAGTCGTACAGGGTGACGGGGCTGTTATTGGAGATGGCGTCGAAGCAGACCTTTTTAGTGTGCATGGGGTCTCCCACCCGGATGTCCTCTCTCCAGCCAAATGTGAACACCTGCCAGACACACATCATCTCAGATGTTATTTTACATTCCTGTTTAAAACATGGACGCAGTGACGTCATCCATCCTGCAGGTTTCTGAGGAGTATAACCTACAGATTATTTCTGACTTTTCTCAATAGTTTGAATCTATTTCTTTATTCCTTTTCTTCTCCTTCATTTGTTGTAGACTTTATAGAAGAAGGGATTGTACTTTTTGATCTCTGTGTTATCCGTCATGTTTATAAAAAAGGCCCCCGCTCCCCGGGCTCTCAAAGACTCTATGAGCGAGTTCTTTCACTCGTTTTGTTCTGAATCAAGAAGCTGACGCCTGCTGACAGGCGGCCTCCGCTGATGTACACTGAATCCATTTCTGCCTGGCGCTGGATTCTGATCGTAACAGTGACACAGATTAGATTACAACGCGCCCTCAGATTAAAAGCAATTAAAGTGCTGGAGCTCCGTGATGCAGCATTTCAGCGGTGGAAACAGAAAGGGAACATCGGATCCATTAAGAGCTCAGTGCTTAGGTTCTTCAAGAACAAACCGCCTCGTTCAGAAGAATAGAGAGGGAGAGAGAGAGAGAGAGAGAGTGTGTGTGTGTGTGTGTGTGTGTGTGTGTGTGCGCTCTTCCTGTCTCTGTGTGAGACCATTTGACATAAATGTGTGTTAAGTAGAAGAATAAAATACACAAGGAGAAAATGGAAACGAGCTTTTAACAATCTCAGCAGAGAGTCTTTCTGCAAACATGTGGCCGTTTATCCATCCACACGTAGGCGAGTATTTTTGAAAGCGTGCGTGTGTTTTGACCTTTTTCGCACACAAACAGCGTTTCTAGGTCACTGAAAAACTCCTCACCTGTCCGTGGCTCCAGCTGACGTCGGGCCGCCCCTTGGAGCAGCTCTCCAGGCGGAGGGGACTCCCTGACACAAAGTGTTTACTCTCCATGCACATGCCGCTGCCCACATTACGAACCTGCAGCACAAACACAGCCAGACAGGAATCCATCAAACACAGACATGAGACTGCAGGACTTCTTAGAAGACGAGAATCACAGGTTCCTGATGTAAGCAGGCCGTACCTCTCCCCAGGCTGCAGCAGGAGGCTCCACAGGGGGGTAGTGTTTGGGCAGATCCCAGGCCACCTCGCTCATGAACCACTTGAAGTTCTTGCAGTTGAGGCGGTTCCTCAGCTCCTTCTGCGCCGTCATGTCTCCTGCAGAGAGGTGGCGGTACTCGGGCCGGCGCTGGTAGATGTACTCGGCGTACTCGTCCATCCACACCTCGGCCACACGCTTCAGGTTCTGAAATCAAAGAGATAGAAATGTGGGTATTATTTTCAGTTACCTGACAAGCCAAACTCTTCCACAGTTATCTCCTCAACCAAACTGCAAACAACCGATTTGATGTTCGCCCCCTGAGGTGTCACATAAACAAAGTCCTGTGACTTCCCTTTGTTATGAAGTGCAGGTCACACCTACACATTCACACACTGATGGTAGAGGCATCTATTCATACACATGTATACACCTCTGATGAAGCAGAGGGAGCAACTCGGGGTTAAGTGTCTTGCCCAAGGACACATCTGGTGGTGGAATGAACTTCCAAACTCCATGTGATCTGCAGAGTCCCTCTGCACCTTTAAGAAAAAGCTAAAGACCCAGCTCTTTCATGAATACCTACTAACTTAATGATGATGGTCTCCATATTATTGATGATGATGATGGTAATGACGATGGTTTTTGTTTGATAACGACGACTTATAAGATGGTTTCTATACTGATTAGAGCTCTCAAGAACTGCCCTCAATGTTGTGCTTTGCCTCTGGTCACTTCCTGTCAGCACCTGTGTGTCCAATCAGACTCAAAGCTGATCGTTTGCTCTTACTGACATTGTTCCCTTTTTTCTAGATCCTCGCTTGTGTTGTTCTTACTCTCTGATGTACGTCGCTTTGGAGAAAAGAGTCTGATAAGTGAATTGTAGAATTTGACATGTGGCTGTCGGAGATGGGGATCGAACCCCCGACCTTCCAGTTGAGAGACGACCGACTCTACCACTGAGCCACAGCCTTCCAGAAAGAACAGGGTTTGAAGGGATTTGCTTTGGGTCGTTGCATCATCAGTTTCTGAAGAAAAATCCCCAATGAAAGGAATGAAACAAAAAAGGGGGCTGGACACCGCGGACACAAAGAAGGCGGTGAGCCAGACACGGGCTGGTCGTTCCTCTCGGCTCCTCCCTCTAAACCTAACATTAACCTACAGAAAACAAGAAAGCCAGAAAGAGGACTACCAGTGATCTACAGCCCAAAATTAAATAACAGTCTGGACATGCCCAGGGAAAAACAGACAGGGAAAGGTCTCTCCTACCTGGCTCCTCCCCCTCCTCCCCCCTGAGCACAGATTGCACTCAGGTGTCCAGCAGGTGAAGGAGGAGGGATAATCAAGGAGAGAGAGAGAACATGTGTGCAGCAGGTAGAGGGAGAAACAGAGAGAGAGAGAGAGAGAGAGAGAGAGAGAGAGAGAGAGAGAGAGAGAGAGAGACACAGAGAGAGAGAGAGAGAGAGACAGAGACAGAGAGAGAGAGACAGAGACAGAGAGAGAAAGACAGAGAGAGAGAGAGAGAGAGAGAGAGAGAGAGAGAGAGACAGAGAGAGAGAGAGAGAGAGAGAGAGAGAGAGAGAGAGAGAGAGAGCAGGGCTGCACTGAACGGTCCTCAGAAGTCATAACGCGCCCCCGTGGAATAATTAGTGCATGAAAGGGTTAACTCAGATCTCTGTGCTTCTGGACATTTAAACACCGAGCGAGCCCATCATCCGTACATCCCGCTGTCCTTGATGTTCTGACTGATCTGACATGACAAAGCGATCAAAGGCGCTCGGCTGAAAGGCGGCTGGTTGTCACTCTGTGATGTAGTCGTCGCGTCCCCCACAAGGCCACGGATGAAAAGCAGACGCAACTGGTCTCTAGTCAACTCAATTATGTGCTACATTTCCAGAGCGGCTTCATGAAAGACTCAACGTCGCTCCGGCTCTGTCTGACATGTTCAACGTGACACACGAGGACGATTACACCGTCGAAATGAGTCGATGAGCAGAAAGACTTCGCTTCATCTCTGAATGAATAATGGAGTGGACCAGGCCCAACACATTCTGATGCCCCGTACAACGTCATGTTTAAAGACATCTTACTTGTTGTTGTGTTACAGTGCCACCTTGTGGTGTTTGCTTGTATTTATCTACTTTTCCTGTCATAGAAACTGAAAGTAAAATAGTCGACCACGAGCCGGTGAGTCGGCTGCAGCACTTTGGATAGCTCAGTAGTTTCACATGTTTCTTCTACTCCTGCACGCTAATGCAACGTCTGTAAGTATAAACGTTGATACTGTGTGTATTCATTTTAGAAAGGACGTGTTTTGTATCTATATAGATGCTAACTGCTAAGCTAGTGTTAACTTTACCATTCATTTGTTTAAGATGCTATATGCTAGTGCTGTGTTGCTACATTAGCTTGTTTAACATGTGTAGACATGCAGTCAACTGCCTTATTGTGTTTATTAATAAGGACCTTTTTTAAAATTGTTTTCAGTTTCACAAAAAAAAGAAACCTCAGTAAACTTCATGAGTCAGCAACATTTTGTGGAGTTTTATTGGGGACTGTTTAGCTGGTTGGATAGTTAGCTTCAGCAGCTAGCGAGGCCTACACACATTTAAAACAAATCCTAAAGATGTTGAGATAAAGCCATTCATCAGTCCAGATCAGACATCGTATAGGGCTCAACAGTGTGGTTATGGGAGTAAAAGTCCCGTTCATATTCTCTATACCAGATTAGATTATGAGCCATGATGTCATAACCATCACGTGTACACTGACCTCGAGCTACCTGAGTGTGAGACGATGGTTTCTGCTCCTGCACGAGACACGAGTTGGTCTGATGTCAACCATATCGACGGTAAAGAACTACACTACCCACAATCATATGGAGAGTGTCACAAAGTTGTCTCTGATTGGTTTGGGCTTGCTGTTACCATGGCGATGAGAGATACTAGTAAATGCAACTTTTCAGTGTGTAGAGAGTCACACTGATTCATTCAGTGCAGAATCTCTCGGGGGTCAAAGGTGACTTTAGAGGAAAACAAAGAATCAGCGATCATCATTTTTTGGATAACTTGGAGACGGCAGCGCGAGTGTTGTTCAGGTTCCTTCTTCAAGTCAGCTCGTTCATGATTAGCTATCACTTCATTTCATGTCACAATCCACAGAGTGCATGCTCGGCCGGCCTTCTGGATTCCCTCCACACAAGAAGAGATCAGGTCGTAAATATTTAACAGGTTTTATTGTTTAACGATTTAAAATCTGAGCGGCTACAAGATCGGACACGTCTGATTCAGGATGAATAATAAGACGAGCAGGAGACGCTGTTATAGAAATACAGGTCACACAGCTTCTTGTGTTTGGCCAAATGAAAGATTTACAGTAGTGTGATGTGTGTGTGCTGTGATATCCATCCATGTGGAGCCTCCGAGGTGCCGCTGCACGTCTCAGAATACAGATGGTAGCAGCCTTGGAGGTATGGATGCACAAAGGAGTGAGAATACAGATACAGGAAGCCTCCCAGGAAAAAAGTATATATACAAATCTTCTGTCCTTTGGAGGGGAGCGATGTGCAGGAAAAAAACGCCTCCAGCAGAAAACACACACACACACACACACAGGAAGACACACACACACACACACAGACAGACACACACACACACACACACACACACACACACACACACACACACACACACACACACACACACACACACACACACACACACACACACACACACACACACACACACACACACACACACACACACACACACACACACACACACACACACCCAGAGCGACTCCCTGCAGCATAGCTCATCGCCTGCAGCAAACTCAGGCTCTCCAGGTAAAGTGGAGTTCAGTTGTTACATCTCCCACCTTGTATCCTGGACTCTGGGTGTCTGGATACTGAAGGGACACAAAGCCTCAGCCGGCGTTATCTATAAATCTATGTGGAAAGCTCCAAGGCTGTTCTCTATGCTTATTAAAAAAAAACATGAAACGGTTATATGGTAATCAACGTTTGTACAATATTTAAACATTCTGGGAGAAAACAAGGACCCTGTGTTTAATCCTCACCTCAGGCGAAATACTTTCAGACCATGACTGAAGCTTCTCTTGTTGAAGCATGACCATCACCTCGTACTAACAGGCCAAGGTGGATACACATGGCGACATAACCAGGTGAGGGAGAAATGCAAAGGAGGCCGACGATGAGCGCTAATGATCTGGAGATTGTAGGAGTGTAAATCCCTGCAGATGTTATTCACAACAGAGACGTTAGGCTGGATCGTTATCGCTGTCATCATTTTCTCATGTTTTATAAACCAGGCTGTAAACATGTTAACAGCATGAGCATGTGATATAATATGCTTTTTGATGTATGAATATTATATCATATGTTATATGATATAACAATATGAGCATGTTAAAAGCCAGCCTCTAGTGGACACTCAAGGAACTGCAGGATTTTGTACTTCTGCAAATCCTGGGTCTGGATCCGAGTACGCTTGACCCCAAAGTCCGGTTCATTTGATCAGTGTGAACACAAATATACCGTACTCCGGTACTGTGCCCGAGTCCGCTTGAAGAGGTGGTCTCAGGCACGATTCATGATCGTGGTTGCCATGGTTACTTGTTTTTTCGGCTGAAACCGCTGATTTCCACCTGCTGTATCGGACTGTGTACATACTTGGGTACTGAACGATGTTACTAATGTGAATGCAGACCAGCGGGGGAGGGGGGAGCAATCATGCCTGATACTAAATACGATGTTTATGTTGCCATGTCATCTGTTATGTTAAAGTAGATGTGAGAAAAGTTAGAAAGGGTAAGCTCTTTGATTTCTCCATTGCAGTAAAAACATGACATACCATGTCATCAGATGTGGAGATAGCAGTCAAATCTTTTCTAACACGTTTCTCCAAAAATGAAAAAATCCTTGCATCCATATTTTGAAAGCTGCAAACTGATGTGGGACTCACCCTAGCCAGGCTGACCCCACCGGGGACCTTGTAGGGGACGTACTTCCTGTAGATGTGTCCTACCCTAGAGCACGGGATGTCCTCCATCCGACCACCGCACATCCACACCTGCAGAGAGAGAGAGAGAGAGAGAGAGAGATTCAGTAGAGATAACGAGGATATGAAGGAGGATTTCTGCTCTTACTGAGGTGTGAACGAGCTGACCTGGTCGACAAATGAGGGATGAAACATTCTGAGACGAAACACAGGAAGGACAAAAACAACACAAAGCAAGAAAATGTTTGGATGTACAGGAAACCAAAAATGAATAAAGAAGAGGGTCAAGAGGCGTACTTCAAAGAGCTGTAAAAAATTGTTCATGATTTCAACGAGAGAGGAGGACGATGTTTAAGGTGAGGAAAGAGCTTCAAAACTGCAGGTTAGCTTCCCGTCTTCCTGTGTTTTCTAAAGCTGAAGAGACACCAGAGAGTAAACGACATCAAAGAGAGAAGAAGACAAGTCAATCACGCTTAGCCAAGTGACAAAGACTCCAATTGGATTTGTTCTGCTGCTTATTGGAAGGCAGAAGAGGCTCCTCTGGAGTCTGCACGCTGGGAGGATTTGAGTTTTTAAAAGAGAGATTTATGTGACAAATAGCTTTTAATTTACAAGGAACAGACTGAGGTCAAAAGGTCGACGATTAAAAAAAGCTTTCTAGCACCTTGCTGAGTTTTGCATTTTCTCTTTGTGGTGCAAAAAGAACCTCTTGTAAGTTTTACATAGGATAATCTCTTATATAACAAAATGAATGTTGGCCTGCATTGTTGTGTTAGCGGGCTAATGCTAGCACACTCAAGTTGTAAATCTCCCTCTACTGAATATTTTTATAACGCATTCACCTGTTAATTTCTTGATTTCAGTTTAATGTCATGGTTATAATCGTATTATGATGATGGAACTATTTATCCGGCACAGTAACCTGAATCACACATGTCATAAAGAAACAGCTGATGTCAGTTATTCATCGGGTCGTGTAGGCAGCAAGTGCAGTAAGTCAACCCAGACTTCCCCTCTCCTTAGAAACGTTTTCCTCCTGGGGGATTCTGAAGCGTTCCCAGGCCAGACGTGATATATAATCCCTCCAGTGAACTCTGGGTCTACATCCGGGGTCTCCTCCCAGGTGAGCGTGCCTGGAAAACCTCCAATGGGAGGCGTCCAGGAGGCATCCAAATCACATGCCTGAACCACCTCAACTGGCTCCTTTAGAAGCTCTTAACTAAGCTCCTCCCCCTCTCTCTAAGGCTGAGCCCAGACTCAGACAAGCTAATTTATGTTACAGAGATCAATGGCCGTCTGACGAGCTTGCTGAAGAACTGAAGTAACAAAATGTTCAACAAAGAATCACGATTATTATTTGACTTTCAAAACAAAATGTTGATCCTTTTTTTCACTTAACTATGCAGCAAGTCGAAGCAGTATCCAAATCAATGCTCTCACTGAAAACACTTTAGACTTTTCAAAACATAAACTGTGATGGCTTCTGGCTTCTTGTGGCTCTCAGATCATAAACCCTGCAGCTCGGTCGATACTGTTCTTCACCTCTTTAACCACCTTTCACCACGCCAGCCTCCGCACGCTCTCAGGTCGTACAGTACACTCCCACAATGTCCTGATGAGAATGTTTCACTTCCAGTCTAAAAGAACTTTGGATATGAACAACTCTTTACAAGTTATTTTTTACAACTCTTCCTACATTACACTTTAATAAAAAAATGTCTGCAGAGGTTGGAGATCTCTGATGAGAACATCCTGATGATGGACATGGACCGGCCACGGGGGGGGGGGAGCAGCAGTCAGTAATGAGGTGAAGAAAAGGACGCTGACTGATGGATCCTTATTTGTTCTGTTCATATTCTGCAGCGCTCCCCGTGCTGATCCTCCAGAGGGGGACATCAGCTGCTCGCTATTTCAATTCAATTACTCTTTGTCAAGTTTTGTTGCAGCTTAGACAAACTGAATCTGGGGGGAAATAACAGATTGGATCCCCCCCCCCTCCCTGCTAACATCTTGCTGTAGGGAAGGTCTGACCTGCTGCACCAATCCCCTCCGCCGTCTTCATCCCCGACTGAAACACTTGCAGGAGGGATCAAGAGCTTGACTTCATCGCCCGGAAGATTAAATTGGAAGTCTTATCGCTCACCTCGAACATACAACCAGAGCTCACCTCAAACCAGAACGACTCAAAACCAAACCACAACGGCCTCGGGCGTCACAACGTGTGTCAAAAGTTTGACTTTATGTATTTCATCATTTTTAAAAAACGGTTCCAGACATTATTCTATAAGCACATGGCTCAATCAACCAACACTGCCTTACTGACCCAACGAGCAGAGCAACAAAACCCTAACCCTGCTGCAGTGAAAACCAGCTTTATGGTCAAATACTTTGTTATAAATGTATAGAAATTGTTGCACACATATATGATTCCTTTGACCATATTAACAGGGATCAGCGCTGTCGCCTCACAGAAAGAAGGGTCCCGGTCCGAGTCTATACGCTCTACCCCGCACGTGGTTCCCCCGGCCCCCTCCCAAAGTCCACAGACATGCTCGGTTGGTTAACTGGTGGCTCTAAACTGTATGTAAGTGTGGATGTTTGTCTCTTCTTAACATATGAATGTATGTTTCATTACTCGATAAGAACATCCCTAGCTTTTCTGACTCGGGTAAAAATTGCTCCTGAGAGGGTTTACCAAAAGTCTTTCACCAAAACTTTTATTTCCTGCTAAATGCAATTAAAAATACATCCATTGTATTTGTTTAAATGGGACATACAATGAAAATGTTTTAACATATATTTGGGTAACCTGAGTGTCTACCGACCCACGAAATGTGAAACAAACCATCCAGTCCTTTGTTTGTGGTCTGCAAAAGGCTAAATTCACACATACTCCGTGCGTGCCGCGGTCCGTCAGCGCCGCGGTTTTGCTCCGTCGGACGGCTCGCGCCCACTCACACTGGATCCGTTTCTGAGACGTCAGCGCAGCGGAGCGCACCCATGACACATCACAGGAGAACTTCAAGATCCCGCGGGAATAATTCGGTTCCTGTTTTGACGTCATGTTGATAAAGTGATGAAAAATAGACTCGCTGCATATTTGAAACGGAGCAGAGCGCACTGCCGTCGGTGGCACGCTCCGGAGACGGACCGCAGCGCGCCCTGCGTGAACACAATGATTGACTAGAGTGGAAGCTAAGTACAACGTAGTGCGCGGCGCTGACGGACCGCAGTGCGCACGGAGTATGTGTGAATTGGGGGTTGGACTTACAACACAGAGAAAAATGCTCTGTTTCTAATGTGCTCTCCTTGTGATGTCACAGTGGGATTCTGGTATTTAAAAAAATCCCCTCCCCTCCCCTGGTATCTCCACCCATGGACTCCACCCCCAGACTAGAGCAAAACTTTTGTGCAGGTCAGCCATTTTTATTCTCACTACAGAGGAGTGATGTCTACTGGGAAAACTCTGGGGGGGGGGGGGGGGGGGTCATTACATTTAAAGAGACACACACACCAAAACGGAGCGTTCTGAGAGAGCTGGTTTATACAGGGTCACAAACCTCCTCTGGTGCTTGATTCATGTTATATTTTGACCACAGGGGGGGGCTGTTTGAAAAGGTGGAGGAGGGGGATCATATGTCCCCTTTAAATCTTTAAAGTGATGCACCAGTATATTCAATGTTCTGCAAGCAAAAACAAATTGTGTGGTCGTGTTAAAGTCCGCAATGTAAACTTAGAATAAGAATCTTAGTACTGTTAGCTGTATTTACTCTAAATGCCTTGTGTCTGCAGGGGTCATGTTTGAGCCAAAACAGCTGGTTGGGTAGCTGCTGGAAGAAATCCAGTGGACCAAAACAAAACTTTCTGCACATAATAAACAGGTTGAGTAAATAAAATGTAAAACAAGTCCCCCCCCCCCTTTCTGCTGTCTTCTCGTTAACAATCCTGCTTTCTCCTCTGCGGAGACAGAAACGCTCCTCAGAGAATGTTTTGCCTCCCCGGTGGGAAATGTAAAAGCTTCCATGCATGTTAATGCTCATGCTGAATCGATATCATTTCAGGATTAGCAAAGAAACAGTAAGAAAAAGGGTTTTTTCTATGAAGAAGAAGTGGAAGGTAAAACAGTTCTGACAGTTAATTCGATTTGGTCGTTAAATTTCCATGAACAACAAAGTCTCTGTACTGAAGAACAACATTTACTGTCACACTGCAGCATATGTCCAATCAAATCAAGCTAACCAGCAGCAGCCTTTGTGCTTAATTGAGTGAGACGACAAAAGTCCTTACTCATTCAAAGCAGAATTCAATTATTGGGACCGGCCGTCGTGTCCGTCCAGAGCTGGCTGAGCATCACAGAGGAGGGGGGGTGGGGGGGGGGTGTTCTTCACATGCCGGCCAAGAAGCAAACATTCAAGGATACACTAGAGAGTAATGCATGCTGAAGTAGCAGACAAAAGCATAATCTAATATTGTACTGTGGGTTTGATTA